>NW_895395.1:0-823 GCF_000209065.1 Trypanosoma cruzi | reverse complement strand
AACAAAAATTTAGACCTAGCGTGTGGTGCAGCAGCCGCTCGAAAACGATTATCCGACTGCAGCACCCTTGTGGGCAAGATCTCGCGACATTCCTCCAAGCAGCGGATAGTTCAGGGTTGTTTGGCGTCCAGTGTGTGAACACGCAAACGGACATTGAAAGAGAGTGCCTCTGACCACCACCATTCATAATTCGAAACAAAAATTTAGACCACAGCGTGTGGTGCAGCAGCCGCTCGAAAACGATCCGGCGAGTGCAGCACCCCTGTGGGCAAGAGCTCGCGAAATTCCTCCAAGCAGCGGATAGTTCAGGGTTGTTTGGTGTCCAGTGTGTGAACACGCAAACAGACATTGAAAGAGAGTGTCTCTGACCACCACCATTCATAATTCGAAACAAAAATTTAGACCACAGCGTGTGGTGCAGCAGCCGCTCGAAAACGATTATCCGACTGCAGCACCCTTGTGGGCAAGATCTCGCGACATTCCTCCAAGCAGCGGATAGTTCAGGGTTGTTTGGCGTCCAGTGTGTGAACACGCAAACGGACATTGAAAGAGAGTGCCTCTGACCACCACCATTCATAATTCGAAACAAAAATTTAGACCACAGCGTGTGGTGCAGCAGCCGCTCGAAAACGATTATCCGACTGCAGCACCCTTGTGGGCAAGATCTCGCGACATTCCTCCAAGCAGCGGATAGTTCAGGGTTGTTTGGCGTCCAGTGTGTGAACACGCAAACGGACATTGAAAGAGAGTGCCTCTGACCACCACCATTCATAATTCGGAACAAAAATTTAGCCACAGCGTGTGGTGCAGCAGCCGCTCGAAA
>NW_895394.1:0-823 GCF_000209065.1 Trypanosoma cruzi | reverse complement strand
GCAGCCGCTCGAAAACGATCCGCCGAGTGCAGCACCCTTGTGGGCAAGAGCTCGCGAAATTCCTCCAAGCAGCGGATAGTTCCGGGTTGTTTGGTGTCCAGTGTGTGAACACGCAAACATACATTGAAAGAGAGTGCCTCTGACTCCCGCCATTCATAATTCGAAACAAAAACATAGACCACAACGTGTGGTGCAGCAGCCGCTCGAAAACGATCCGCCGAGTGCAGCACCATTGTGGGCAGGAGCTCGCGAAATTCCTCCAAGCAGCGGATAGTTCAGGGTTGTTTGGTGTCCAGTGTGTGCACACGCAAACAGACATTGAAAGAGAGTGCCTCTGACTCCCGCCATTCATAATTCGAAACAAAAATTTAGACCACAGCGTGTGGTGCAGCAGCCGCTCGAAAACGATCCGCCGACTGCAGCACCCTTGTGGGCAGGAGCTCGCGAAATTCCTCCAAGCAGCGGATAGTTCAGGGTTGTTTGGTGTCCAGTGTGTGAACACGCAAACATACATTGAAAGAGAGTGCCTCTGACTCCCGCCATTCATAATTCGAAACAAAAATTTAGACCACAGCGTGTGGTGCAGCAGCCGCTCGAAAACGATCCGCCGACTGCAGCACCATTGTGGGCAGGAGCTCGCGAAATTCCTCCAAGCAGCGGATAGTTCAGGGTTGTTTGGTGTCCAGTGTGTGAACACGCAAACATACATTGAAAGAGAGTGCCTCTGACTCCCGCCATTCATAATTCGAAACAAAAACATAGACCACAACGTGTGGTGCAGCAGCCGCTCGAAAACGATCCGCCGACTGCAGCACCCCGTGGG
>NW_895393.1:0-823 GCF_000209065.1 Trypanosoma cruzi | reverse complement strand
AAAGTACTCTCGCATATCCGAGCGCAAGCAGACAACGCCCGTGGAGACGCTGTGCAAGGGCTTTCCCGCGGAGTTCGCCGCGTACCTCAACTACACCCGAAGCTTGCGCTTCGAGGACAAGCCGGACTACAGCTACCTGAAACGGCTCTTCCGAGAGCTCTTCATTAGGGAGGGGTACCACGTGGACTACGTGTTTGACTGGACGCTGAAGCGCATCCACGAGAACCTGAAGGCGGAGGGGTCCGGCCAGCAGGAACAAAAACAGCAGCAGCAGCAACAACGAGAGCGGGGGGATGTAGAGCAGGCGTAGCCCACCTGCACAGTCCGGGACCCTTGTTCCGCGTAATGTTTGTACGACGTCTTTGGACGTCCCACACGCTCCATTGTTGAACATATCACTAATTTTGGGAAATGAACATTCTACTCTTGCTTTGAGCACGAGGAGGTGCGTGCACGGTGATGTGTGGTGGCAGTTTAGGTGAATAGAAAACTCCCGCTGTCTCCCTTTTTGCCCTGTGTGCCTTACTCGGCGCTCTCTCCGTCGTGCTTTTGAGGCCTTCTCCGTACGCGTTACCGTCCCCATGCTACAGTTTATTGATGTTTGCGCCCTGTCGCCCACCACGCCAGCGGTGACGACGCGGCGATTCGGCTCTCTCTTTGTGCGAAGAAAGGGGGGACCCGTCGCATGAGCGGCGTGCCGTGCGGGGGGTCGCCCCTCTCCCTGCCCCCGCCAAAAAAATGGGCCCTGCTTTTCTTTCTCTTCTTTTGTTGCCGGCAAGGTAGGAGTGAACGTCACACAAACACCTCACGCAACACACGAGAG
>NW_895392.1:0-823 GCF_000209065.1 Trypanosoma cruzi | reverse complement strand
CGTGCTTAAAACGCTGAGAATGCACGCACGCACAGGATTGTGGCTGCCGAGGCCCTCGCGAGGGGGAAAAAACCTGCATTTTTTTTTTTGACATGTTGCTCGGTGTGTGCTGACGCGTGACGAATAACAACACGCCCCAATAAGCAGAAAAGAAGTAAAACAAAATGGCGCTGAGCGGCACACCGGTAAGCCAAAAATACGCAATCACCAATAAAAAAGCCGGCGATCACCCAGCAGGCACATCAAGCGTCCTCAAAACCAACCTGGAACAGACAAAAAAAAGAGGCAATCATAGAAAACAAAGATCCCCGCCCCCAAACAGGAAAAACATTAAAGAAAACGCGATTCTTTTTTTTGTCCTTACTGCCGGGGTTGGCCGCCGCAAGAAATAAAAAATGGTAGGGCGGTGGCCCCGGACGCTAGATACAGCACGACGTGTCGAATTATCCAAGTTGCAGCGGCTGCCCCGGACGTTAGATACAGCACGACGTGTCGAATTATCCAAGTTGCAGCGGCTGCCCCGGACGTTAGATACGGGACGACGTGTCGAATTATCCAAGCTGCAGCGGTGGCCTCGGGCGTTAGATATATGACGACTTACAGTAGTAACCACGCTGCGGCTGCGCATCCTAAACACGTCTTTTTCGTTTTCCAGGGGACAACGCAAATGTGCTCGATTGTTCGAAGATCGACATTAATACTTTACGTGAAAAGGAGTCGCGCGACCGCATTTTTTTAGCTCAGTGGCAAACACGCTCACAATGTCATCCGGGGACGCGGGTTCGATTCCCGCAGAAGCCTAAGTTTTTTCCATTTTTTTTTT
>NW_895391.1:0-823 GCF_000209065.1 Trypanosoma cruzi | reverse complement strand
GCCCATGCACCCAGCCAGGACGGCAGCGGTGCGTGTCGTGCAAAAGAGAGCACCAACGGGCCTGCATGGGTGTGCATGCATATATACAATGGGCACATTATTGTGTGTGCTTCGTGGGGTGAGGCGACGACGAGAGTCCATGCAAGGGGCCCACACACAGAGAGAGAAGGAAGTGTGTGTATGCGGGCGGTGCATGGCTCTCTCACACTCACTCTCACGCGGCCACCACCGCAGCCGCAGCCGCACAAACCACGAAACAGATGGAATCAGTGCGATTGCAGAACTCGCACACCGTCCTGCAAACCAGAAGTTTAAAAAGCAATATGAAACAAGAATTCAAAAAAAAAAAAATGGAAAAAACTTAGGCTTCTGCGGGAATCGAACCCGCGTCCCCGGATGACATTGTGAGCGTGTTTGCCACTGAGCTAAAAAAATGCGGTCGCGCGACTCCTTTTCACGTAAAGTATTAATGTCGATCTTCGAACAATCGAGCACATTTGCGTTGTCCCCTGGAAAACGAAAAAGACGTGTTTAGGATGCGCAGCCGCAGCGTGGTTACTACTGTAAGTCGTCATATATCTAACGCCCGAGGCCACCGCTGCAGCTTGGATAATTCGACACGTCGTGCTGTATCTAACGTCCGGGGCAGCCGCTGCAACTTGGATAATTCGACACGTCGTGCTGTATCTAACGTCCGGGGCAGCCGCTGCAACTTGGATAATTCGACACGTCGTCCCGTATCTAGCGTCCGGGGCCACCGCCCTACCATTTTTTATTTCTTGCGGCGGCCAACCCCGGCAGTAAGGACAAAAAAAAGAATCGC
>NW_895390.1:0-823 GCF_000209065.1 Trypanosoma cruzi | reverse complement strand
AAAATCCTCCAAGCAGCGGATAGTTCAGGGTTGTTTGGTGTCCAGTGTGTGAACACGCAAACAGATAGTGACAGAGAGTGTCTCTGACTCCCACCATACACAATCGGAAACAAAAATTTGGACCGCAACGTGTGATGCAGCAGCCGCTCGAAAACGATCAGCCGAGTGCAGCACCTGTGTGGGCAAGAGCTCGCGAAATTCCTCCAAGCAGCGGATAGTTCAGGGTTGTTTGGTGTCCAGTGTGTGAACACGCAAACAGATAGTGACAGAGAGTGTCTCTGACTCCCACCATTCACAATCGGAAACAAAAATTTGGACCACAACGTGTGATGCAGCAGCCGCTCGAAAACGATCAGCCGAGTGCAGCACCCTTGTGGGCAAGAGCTCGCGAAAATCCTCCAAGCAGCGGATAGTTCAGGGTTGTTTGGTGTCCAGTGTGTGAACACGCAAACAGATAGTGACAGAGAGTGTCTCTGACTCCCACCATTCACAATCGGAAACAAAAATTTGGACCACAACGTGTGATGCAGCAGCCGCTCGAAAACGATCAGCCGAGTGCAGCACCCGTGTGGGCAAGAGCTCGCGAAAATCCTCCAAGCAGCGGATAGTTCAGGGTTGTTTGGTGTCCAGTGTGTGAACACGCAAACAGATAGTGACAGAGAGTGTCTCTGACTCCCACCATTCACAATCGGAAACAAAAATTTGGACCACAACGTGTGATGCAGCAGCCGCTCGAAAACGATCAGCCGAGTGCAGCACCCTTGTGGGCAAGAGCTCGCGAAAATCCTCCAAGCAGCGGATAGTTCAGGGTTGTTTGGTGTCC
>NW_895389.1:0-823 GCF_000209065.1 Trypanosoma cruzi | reverse complement strand
ATCGTAAGCCTTCTGCAGCAATGCTAACGAAGAAGAAGGATTATCCCCCAACAACTCCTCCTCAACGTAATTGTACATCGCTCGAGCAAGAGCCGCACTATACAACCCCGCATCCACAGCAGTATTTTCTTTCCACCAGCTCACCCCATCTAACACCGCCTGCACGCCAACGAGAGAGAGAAAGGCGTCCTCACCCCCACTCTCCTGCTTCAGCGGATGTGGAACAAACTTCACGCAACGATAGTAGAAACTCAGTAAATTATCTTTGCTAACCCTACATAACAAGCGTGACTGAACCCACATAACAAAGAAACCCTCATAACACCACCCCCTCCCTTCCCTACGTCACAAAAAAACAGAAAAAAAAAAAACATTCAGATAGAAAACAGATAAAAACAACAAAAGCAGAAAGAACGTCGACCAGCCAAAAAAAAAAAAAAAAAAAAAAAAAAAACTTTCAAAAACTTAGTCATAACACCGTCGCGAATGCACACACGGAAGAAGGGCTGCTGCAGCCCCCAGCACTGGGGATGAGAAACAAAAACAAACAAAAATAAAAACGAAACAAGAGTTCTAGTAATGGAAAAACGGGCATGACGTCGTCTCCACCGGTGACAAGTTCATATCGTTATCTACCAGGTGCGCCAGCGACACGGATCGCGAGAACGCACGGTTGAGCCAAAATAAATCCCTACTTCTTCGGCGCCTTCTTCACGGCTTTCTTGGGTGCCTTCTTTGCCGCATGCTTCTTGGCACTCTTGGTAACAGCCTTCTTGGCTGCTGCAGGCTTCTTCTTGGGGGCGGCCCTCTTCTTCGCAGCAGG
>NW_895388.1:0-823 GCF_000209065.1 Trypanosoma cruzi | reverse complement strand
ATGCCGGCTGGGGCGGCTGCACGATGCCCGCCATGCGTGAGGGTGTTGCCTGCTCTTGGGGTCATTCTCCTCTCCCCTATGTATTTGCTCTGCCGGGTGCGTGTGTTGCTCTTTGTGTGCTGACGCGTGGCGGACGGTGCCACGATGGCCTCCTCTGACGATGACAGTCGCTGTGCTCTCGGCACACATCCACACACACTTTCTTTTCTCTCTTTGTGGGAGTGAATAAGTCGGGAGCGTGGTCTACGGCAGCGGTTTTTGTGCAGCGGAGGAGGAGGAAGACAGGGCGCCGAGGGAGGAGACGAAGCCGAACCCGCCGGAAAAGCCGCCACCGAGCCTCTTGTTGCTGGAAGCGTTGGGGTGCGAGTACAGCCACACGGACACCCGCACGGTTGCTGCGCCGTACTTCTTCCGGCACTGCGACGCCGCTGGCTACACGACGTTGTGTTGCCGCTACAAGCAGAATTAGGACGACAAGCTGCAGCGCATGACGGCCAACCTGATCCGCGTGTGGTTGCAGCGCATGGAGCACGTGCGCCAGTACGCGTTGGTGCTGCGCTCATGATTGTGGAGGAGAGGCGGCACGACGTTGTTGCGCGGCCGTGGCATGCCGGCGATTGTTTGGGACGTGGAGGACACGGAGCTGTTTGACTGAGGGAGGTGGTGGCGGACGTTGCGGTGCAGCGAAAGCGCATGACGATCCCGAGGCCTGTGCTGGAGGGGCGCGTGTTGAAGTGAGCGTGGCGTGTCTGTGAGGGACGGGGTAGAGAGAATAACAGTAGCGCTGATTGGATGTGAACACAAGGGAGCGGTACTCTTGCGC
>NW_895387.1:0-823 GCF_000209065.1 Trypanosoma cruzi | reverse complement strand
GAAACAAAAACATAGACCACAGCGTGTGGTGCAGCAGCCGCTCGAAAACGATTATCCGAGTGCAGCACCGTTGTGGGCAGGATCTCGCGAAATTCCTCCAAGCAGCGGATAGTTCCGGGTTGTTTGGCGTTCAGTGTGTGCACACGCAAACATACATTGAAAGAGAGTGTCTCTGACTCCCGCCATTCATAATTCAAAACAAAAATTTAGAGCACAGCGTGTGGTGCAGCAGCCGCTCGAAAACGATCCGCCGACTGCAGCACCATTGTGGGCAAGAGCTCGCGAAATTCCTCCAAGCAGCGGATAGTTCAGGGTTGTTTGGTGTCCAGTGTGTGAACACGCAAACATACATTGAAAGAGAGTGTCTCTGACTCCCGCCATTCACAGTTGGAAACAAAAACATAGACCACAACGTGTGGTGCAGCAGCCGCTCGAAAACGATCCGCCGAGTGCAGCACCATTGTGGGCAAGAGCTCGCGAAATTCCTCCAAGCAGCGGATAATTCCGGGTTGTTTGGTGTCCAGTGTGTGAACACGCAAACATACATTGAAAGAGAGTGCCTCTGACTCCCGCCATTCATAATTCGAAACAAAAACATAGACCACAACGTGTGGTGCAGCAGCCGCTCGAAAACGATCCGCCGAGTGCAGCACCATTGTGGGCAAGAGCTCGCGAAATTCCTCCAAGCAGCGGATAATTCCGGGTTGTTTGGTGTCCAGTGTGTGAACACGCAAACATACATTGAAAGAGAGTGCCTCTGACTCCCGCCATTCATAATTCAAAACGAAAATTTAGAGCACAGCGTGTGGTGCAGCAGCCGCTC
>NW_895386.1:0-823 GCF_000209065.1 Trypanosoma cruzi | reverse complement strand
TCCGGAAGAGTAGAGTGCAAAACCCATAAAGGATCTCTTTTTCGTAGCTCGTCACGAAGACTGTTCAGGCAAAAGTTGCCATCAACGCAATCTTCAAATGGAGGATCTCTCTTCGGATCATACCCTTCGGGAAAGAAGCTGGAGAGATTGTCAACGGAAACCAAATCATGTTCGTAAAGAAAATCGTAAAGATTTTCAGTCGGGCCACCCAAGCTAAAACGCTCTACATGCAGGGGATCGCCAGGGCTCGCGGGTGCGGGCATTATGGGCGGTTGATTTGGTGGAACACTTCCCACTGGCATGTAATTTGCAGGCGGTAGCATACCGGGGGGTGCCAAAGCAGACTGATGATTAAAACGACCTGGTGGAATACCACCTCCCATAATACCAGGTTCTGGGGTTCCTACGCGAGGGTGTCGAGGAGCATTGAGCATTGGCATGGGGTTATTCAACATGCCTTTGCTACGTGGATCAGGGTAACCACCAGCAGCCGTGGGCACTCCGGCA
This sequence comes from Trypanosoma cruzi, assembly GCF_000209065.1. Taxonomy (NCBI): domain Eukaryota; phylum Euglenozoa; class Kinetoplastea; order Trypanosomatida; family Trypanosomatidae; genus Trypanosoma; species Trypanosoma cruzi. Next base: position 316 of record NW_895386.1, on the reverse strand, counting down.
GGAGATCGAGCAACAGGCATTGGGTTGCCACCACCATAAGGAATTCCAGGCGGTGGTGGTGGTGGCGCACCTACATTAGGACCGTATCCCACTTGCGGTGGTGGGCTGATACGGTTGTCTGGATATCCGTCATGGCGCACCATTGGTCCGCCGTACATACCACCTTGCTGCATTGGATCCATTGGGGGATGACCACCTCGGCCGTAGCCCATGGGAGGCAACGGAGCACCCTGACCCGGAAGACCGCCGTACGGACCTGGTATTGGACCAGCAGGCGGAACACCACCATGCATCGGTGGATTACGCATATAAGGCA
>NW_895385.1:0-823 GCF_000209065.1 Trypanosoma cruzi | reverse complement strand
CACTGCTTCCCCAATAGAAATTATTCGTCATCCATGCCTTGAAGATGCCTCCGTTAATAATGGGCCACAAAACAAAATAAAAGAAAATGAAGAATGCTGTAGTACTGCGACACCGCTGGCCGCAATGATTCTCTCATGACAGAGCATCTCCCCGATTATGCCTCGCACACACACACAAAGGTATCCAAAATTATATGAAACAGCCCCCAATGTTTTTACTACAAATCAAAAAATCCCCCTTATTCCCTAACTGTTTTTTTTTTTTCATTTCTGTTGTTATTCCTCACTTCGGAGAGCTTCGCCCATTCCATTACTTCTTTCGATATTGACACTCGGCGCTGGCGTACCCTTCTTCCCAGAACACCTCAATTTATTCTTCCTCCTTCCTCTTGTCCTTGAAATTGAAGACATCACATCTCGCCAGCCATTCATCAGCGTGCTGTCTGCGTGTCGTGCATAAATAATCGTCTCCCACGACAATCCCTGAGCAAATTCATCCCAACCATTAAAATATTCCCCCGGACGATCAGCGAACCGCTTCACAGTGCTGGCTGTGGTGTGGTGCCCACCCGCAGTACTCATCTGCAGACCACCAGCGGCATTGGATTTGACTCCACAAAGAAAAGGGCGTCCAACAGCGGAAAGTCCTCCACCTCCGGCATGTACAACGCCCAGCAATTTACACCAACCTTCTCGGAAAAGTATTCCAGTGACAGTAAAACACAGTGCCTGGTGGGGCGCTCCTGTGGGTACACCTCCAGCGCACAGCGGTGTGGCTGACGTCGTGTTGTTCGCTTCAGCTCCCTCAGTTTGTGTCGTACTG
>NW_895384.1:0-823 GCF_000209065.1 Trypanosoma cruzi | reverse complement strand
ACAACGTGTGTTGCAGCAGCCACTCGAAACGATTCCGCCGACTGCAGCACCCTTGTGGGCAAGATCTCGCGAATTCCTCCAAGCAGCGGATAGTTCAGGGTTGTTTGGCGTTCAGTGTGTGAACACGCAAACAGACATGGAAAGAGAGTGTCTCTGACCACCACCATTCATAATTCGAAACAAAAATTTAGACCACAACGTGTGGTGCAGCAGCCGCTCGAAAACGATCCGCCGACTGCAGCACCCATGTGGGCAAGATCTCGCGAAACTCCTCCAAGCAGCGTATAGTTCAGGGTTGTTTGGCGTCCAGTGTGTGAACACGCAAACAGACATTGAAAGAGAGTGTCTCTGACCACCACCATTCATAATTCGAAACAAAAATCTAGACCACAACGTGTGGTGCAGCAGCCGCTCGAAAACGATCTGCCGAGTGCAGCACCCATGTGGGCAAGATCTCGCGAAACTCCTCCAAGCAGCGGATAGTTCAGGGTTGTTTGGCGTTCAGTGTGTGAACACGCAAACAGACATTGAAAGAGAGTGCCTCTGACCACCACCATTCATAATTCGAAACAAAAATTTAGACCACAGCGTGTGGTGCAGCAGCCGCTCGAAAACGATCCGCCGAGTGCAGCACCCATGTGGGCAAGATCTCGCGAAACTCCTCCAAGCAGCGTATAGTTCAGGGTTGTTTGGCGTTCAGTGTGTGAACACGCAAACAGACAGTGAAAGAGAGTGCCTCTGACCACCACCATTCATAATTCGAAACAAAAATTTAGACCACAACGTGTGGTGCAGCAGCCACTCGAAAAAGATCCGCCGACTG
>NW_895383.1:0-823 GCF_000209065.1 Trypanosoma cruzi | reverse complement strand
TGATGCAGCAGCCGCTCGAAACGATCAGCCGAGTGCAGCACCCGTGTGGGCAAGAGCTCGCGAAATTCTTCCAAGCAGCGGATAATTCAGGGTTGTTTGGTGTTCAGTGCATGAACACGCAAACAGATATTGACAGAGAGTGTCTCTGACTCTCACCATTCATAATCGGAAACAAAAATTTGGACCACAACGTGTGATGCAGCCACCGCTCGAAAACGATCAGCCGAGTGCAGCACCCGTGTGGGCAAGAGCTCGCGAAATTCCTCCAAGCAGCGGATAATTCAGGGTTGTTTGGTGTTCAGTGCGTGAACACGCAAACAGATATTGACAGAGAGTGTCTCTGACTCTCACCATTCATAATCGGAAACAAAAATTTGGACCACAACGTGTGATGCAGCCACCGCTCGAAAACGATCAGCCGAGTGCAGCACCCGTGTGGGCAAGAGCTCGCGAAATTCCTCCAAGCAGCGGATAATTCAGGGTTGTTTGGTGTTCAGTGCATGAACACGCAAACAGATATTGACAGAGAGTGTCTCTGACTCTCACCATTCATAATCGGAAACAAAAATTTGGGCCACAACGTGTGATGCAGCAGCCGCTCGAAAACGATCAGCCGAGTGCAGCACCCTTGTGGGCAAGAGCTCGCGAAATTCCTCCAAGCAGCGGATAATTCAGGGTTGTTTGGTGTCCAGTGTGTGAACACGCAAACAGATATTGACAGAGAGTGTCTCTGACTCCCACCATTCATAATCGGAAACAAAAATTTGGGCCACAACGTGTGATGCAGCGGCCGCTCGAAAACAATCAGCCGAGTGCAGCACCC
>NW_895382.1:0-823 GCF_000209065.1 Trypanosoma cruzi | reverse complement strand
AAAGGATCTCCTCCTTTTTCTTCCTCTCCGCTACTCACAGCCACTTCCCGATCCCCGCCATAATCCCGGCGCCTGCCCACAGTGCCACAAACATCGCAAGGCGCTTCCAGCCACGATGCGCCGCACCCACACCCGCGTGCTTCCGCAGGTCCGTTGGAAAGTCGCTCAGCATGAGAACAAAGGCAAGGTACAGCAGGATGCCGCCACACACAGCATCAAAGATCGCCTGCATGATGATGAACGTCACTCCAGTTAGCGATATCTTCGACCCCACGACAGCTCCCACACCGACCGCGGTGCCCAATGGGGCAGAGATGGAGAAGATCAGCGCAAGCAGCAACTCCAGTGAAATGCGCATGGACGCGTCCGCCAGCCGCGAGCCCAGCGCAAGACCCTCGAACATCTGATGAAATACCAGCGCCACAAGGAGCGCCTTCGTCTCCGCGTCGCTCGTGATGCCAACCGTCAGTCCAATGAACACACTGTGCAGCGTCACACCGAATTCCATGAACAGGGCCGAGAGAAGCCGATGTGCCCTCCCGCCTTCCACGGAAGCGAGCGCGTGGCTGTGATGGTGCTGGTAGATATCACCGCTGGGCGCACCGTCAGCACGCTCCTCATCCCCGTTCGCGTCCCCCTTTTCCCCGTTCCCCCCGGAAGGAGAGGACGGAGACTCGTCGCTCGCAAACATCGCCACCAACTGCGTCTCAAGCGCGTGCATCACTATGGCTGCAATCATCGCAAAAAGAAACGCGTACGCGTCGTATGACTCCTTCCACGAGTCCCGGAACGCAGTCTTCCTCAAGCACTCAGCAGCGGGGTG
>NW_895381.1:0-823 GCF_000209065.1 Trypanosoma cruzi | reverse complement strand
GAGCTCGCGAAATTCCTTCCAAGCAGCCGATAATTTCAGGGTTGTTTGGTGTCCAGTGTATGAACACGCAAACAGAACATTGAAAGAGAGTGCCTCTGACTCCCACCATTTCACAATTGGAAACAAAAATTTGGGCCACAACGTGTGATGCAGCAGCCGCTCGAAAACGATCAGCCGAGTGCAGCACCCGTGTGGGCAAGAGCTCGCGAAATTCCTCCAAGCAGCGGATAGTTCAGGGTTGTTTGGTGTCCAGTGTGTGAACACGCAAACAGATATTGACGGAGAGTGCCTCTGACTCCCACCATTCACAATCGGAAACAAAAATTTGGACCACAACGTGTGATGCAGCGACCGCTCGAAAACGATCAGCCGAGTGCAGCACCCGTGTGGGCAAGAGCTCGCGAAATTCCTCCAAGCAGCGGATAGTTCAGGGTTGTTTGGTGTCCAGTGTATGAACACGCAAACAGATATTGACAGAGAGTGTCTCTGACTCCCACCATTCACAATCGGAAACAAAAATTTAGACCACAACGTGTGATGCAGCGGCCGCTCGAAAACGATTAGCCGAGTGCAGCACCCGTGTGGGCAAGAGCTCGCGAAATTCCTCCAAGCAGCGGATAGTTCAGGGTTGTTTGGTGTCCAGTGTGTGAACACGCAAACAGATATTGACAGAGATTGTCTCTGACTCCCACCATTCACAATCGGAAACAAAAATTTGGACCACAACGTGTGATGCAGCGGCCGCTCGAAAACGATCATCCGAGTGCAGCACCCGTGTGGGCAAGAGCTCGCGAAATCCTCCAAGCAGCGGATAATCCTTCCA
>NW_895380.1:0-823 GCF_000209065.1 Trypanosoma cruzi | reverse complement strand
GCTCTTCCGTGGCTTGCCTGTCGCCGGCGGGCGGGCGGCTGCGCATCGCGTGGCGCGTCGCCGGGTACGACCATACTTGGCCGAGTGCACCACATCCACGCACTCCGAGGAAGGGCGCTAGATGCTTATTTTCCTTCTCGCGAAGACCGCAAGACCCTGGCACTAGGTTGAGGTGGCCGGCATCATCAGGTAGAAAAATCATTATAATTGTTTTTGCTTTCGCGATGCCGCCTGTCGCTTCTTCACCGGGCCGGGGCGGGCGGTGGGTGGGCTCTCCGAGCGCGCGGGCGCCGCAGCAAAAAAGAAAAATTACTGACGCAGTTTCCGCGCCACATGTGGGGAAGCGAGGCGTCCGGAGGCTTCATGGCAAAATCCGGAAAAGGGCCTGCGGAGCTTCATTTTTAAATTTGTTCTTGCCTTTTTTCCTACCGTTTTTTTTTTCTATTTTCATCATCTCCCGCGGCTCTTCCGTGGCTTGCCTGTCGCCGGCGGGCGGGCGGCTGCGCATCGCGTGGCGCGTCGCCGGGTACGACCATACTTGGCCGAGTGCACCACATCCACGCACTCCGAGGAAGGGCGCTAGATGCTTATTTTCCTTCTCGCGAAGACCGCAAGACCCTGGCACTAGGTTGAGGTGGCCGGCATCATCAGGTAGAAAAATCATTATAATTGTTTTTGCTTTCGCGATGCCGCCTGTCGCTTCTTCACCGGGCCGGGGCGGGCGGTGGGTGGGCTCTCCGAGCGCGCGGGCGCCGCAGCAAAAAAGAAAAATTACTGACGCAGTTTCCGCGCCACATGTGGGGAAGCGAGGCGTCCGGAGGCT
>NW_895379.1:0-823 GCF_000209065.1 Trypanosoma cruzi | reverse complement strand
CGTCAGACTGACAGGAAACTGTGAATTTCATCACGCGTCGCAGCCGCATCTCTCACCCGTGCGGGTCCTCTTGTTTTGTTTTTTCCCATCGTTTCCCAAACTGGGGAGGGAGCCTCGACGCGCGCGCCGTCACCGCAAACTCTCGCCCAACTGGACAGGGGCGCCACGCGCGGCACCGACAGTGCGCCACCGGCCCAAGGGTTGTTGCGCTTCACGACCGGCGTGTCTCTTTCTCGGGGCGCCGATGCACCCAAGCGCCCAGCGTCACGGGGCGGTGGGTCTCAAGACGCACCTTTCCTGGCCAGCCGGCGAGGTCGCGGCGGGCGGGGCGGCTGTCAGACCTGTTGAGTTTGTTTTTGGCCATCACGCAAGCACGTTCACAGGGCCACGCGCCCTCGCGCACAAGAGTTGGTTGCTTCCATCAGCAGCGGCGCGCGCCCACCACAACCCACCTCCGGGCAATTCAACCCTCTCTTTCTCTTTCTCTCTCTTGCGCTTTCGGGCGGGCCCGCCACCAACCGTTTGCACAGACAGGGCGCCAGACAGGGCAAGATGTTACGTGGGCGCCGTTGCGCAAGAAAGAAAAACGACAACAATAGCAGGAAGTGGGAGGGTGGGTGGAGGGAAGCGGGCGCTCAGCCGAAAGGTGATTTTTATTGTTCCGTTCTCAATGCGTCGCTCAAACTGTTTGGACCTCGAACAACATGTCTCCATCGTAGCGCGTGTATTTGTGTGTGTGTGTGTGGGCGTGCGCGTCGTTGGGCTGCAAAACCGCGCGGCGAGAACAAAGGAACAAAGAAAAAAAAAAAAAAAGGTGGGGGTG
>NW_895378.1:0-823 GCF_000209065.1 Trypanosoma cruzi | reverse complement strand
TGGAGAGGAAAAGCTGGACATCCTGCAGCGACACAACGAGGATTTGCAGTCTAGGCTAAATGATGCGCGCCGTGGACAGGAGAAGCTGGACGCCCTGCAGCGACACAATGAGGAGTTGCAGTCGCAGCTGAAGGAGGCGTGCCGTGGACAGGAGAAGCTGGAGTCGGAGGAGGAGACCGCACACCAATTGGTGGAGGAGGAGGAATCCGAAGCCGTGACGGCGGCGTTGGGTGAGGCCTCCGGCAAGCTAGAGGCAGAAGAATTGCAACGGCAGCTTGATGCCCTTCGCCGACAGAAGGACAAACTGCGACTGCAGCTGAGGGAGGCGCGTCGTGGAGAGGAAAAGCTGGACATCCTGCGTCGACACAACGAGGATTTGCAGTCTAGGCTAAATGATGCGCGCCGTGGACAGGAGAAGCTGGACGCGGTGCAGCGACACAATGAGGAGTTGCAGTCGCAGCTGAAGGAGGCGCGTCGTGCGGAGGAGGCGTTGGAGGATGCCCGCCGCCAAACCAGGCAGTCGCAGAGGCAGGTTGAGGATTTGCGCCGCTCTGAGAAGCGCCTGAGGGAGGCTTGTGAAGCCACTAGGGCAAGGGAAGAGGCGCTGATGCAGAAGCTGCGTGCAGCCGAAAATGCGATTGCTGTGGCGAGGAAACATGAGGGTGCCGTAAAGCAGAAGGCACGCGCCATCATAAATGCGGCGAAAACAGAGTACCAGCGACAACCATTTGTGGTGCCCGAGCCACAAGAAACCGAGCAACTGCAGCGTGCGAATGATTCCCCCCGCGCACCGCTCGATGAGCCACTCTGACAAAGGAGGGGG
>NW_895377.1:0-823 GCF_000209065.1 Trypanosoma cruzi | reverse complement strand
AAAAATTTAGACCACAGCGTGCGGTGCAGCATCCGCTCGAAAACGATCCGCCGAGTGCAGCACCCTTGTGGGCAAGATCTCGCGAAATTCCTCCAAGCAGCGGATGGTTCAGGGTTGTTTGGCGTCCAGTGTGTGAACACGCAAACAGACATTGAAAGAGAGTGTCTCTGACCACCACCATTCATAATTCGAAACAAAAATTTAGACCACAACGTGCGGTGCAGCAGCCGCTCGAAAACGATCCGCCGAGTGCAGCACCCCTGTGGGCAAGATCTCGCGACATTCCTCCAAGCAGCGGATGGTTCAGGGTTGTTTGGCGTCCAGTGTGTGAACACGCAAACAGACATTGAAAGAGAGTGTCTCTGACCACCACCATTCATAATTCGAAACAAAAATTTAGACCACAACGTGCGGTGCAGCGGCCGCTCGAAAACGATCCGGCGAGTGCAGCACCCCTGTGGGCAAGATCTCGCGAAACTCCTCCAAGCAGCGGATAGTTCAGGGTTGTTTGGCGTCCAGTGTGTGAACACGCAAACAGACATTGAAAGAGAGTGTCTCTGACCACCACCATTCATAATTCGAAACAAAAATTTAGACCACAACGTGCGGTGCAGCGGCCGCTCGAAAACGATCCGGCGAGTGCAGCACCCATGTGAGCAAGATCTCGCGACATTCCTCCAAGCAGCGGATGGTTCAGGGTTGTTTGGCGTCCAGTGTGTGAACACGCAAACAGACATTGACAGAGAGTGCCTCTGACCACCACCATTCATAATTCGAAACAAAAATTTAGACCACAGCGTGTGAAGCAGCATCCACTCGAAAA
>NW_895376.1:0-823 GCF_000209065.1 Trypanosoma cruzi | reverse complement strand
GTGAAAAGGACTTTTGAACCCCACGTGTGTGGGTTATTAGCGAGTAAAGGGAAGAAAAAAGGGAAATGATGATCATCACCAGTACTACTACTACTGCTGCTGCTGCTTTTTTCCTGTTCTTTGCTGCCGGTTTTAAGTGGGCTATCCATCATTTCTTGTGGGTGTTCCACACCATTCTTCTCTTTCCTCTGTTTCTGGATGCGTTTTTTTAGCACCGCCGTTGTGGGACCATTGCTTTGCCAACATGCATACGGGGGTGGTGCTCCTTCCCATAGATGTGCCGTGAAAAAATATTAATATATTTTCAAATGCGCCGTGTGCTTCTCTGTGTGCGTGTAATGTGGGGCTTAGGCCTCACCCAGGCAGGGGCAATGACACCTTTGCACCATTGCGAGGCGGCCGTCGAGGCGGTGTACTAGCACAACAAACTGTGCGTTCCATATCACACAGAGTATTCGCTACTGTGGGAATCGAACACTTGTTTTTTGGTGAAACTACCAGGGCTTATCCACTGGGTGCGGTGCGTTGATTCGGCAAAGGGAACAGAAGGACGTCCTCTATGAGGTGTGCCTGTGGAGGGGGAACTGAACTGCTACCTTGGTGACTATAAAATATTGGTATTTATCTGAAACGAGAGGGCGCATCGCTGTGCATGACGAGACTTTATTCATACGGACGTGATGCGGCGGGTGGAGGAGGCCAATGGGCATGAGCAATACGAGAGCGATGCCATTGCTGCCTGTTGAGATGATTTGGGCAGTGATGATGATAATGATGGGGCGAACGCTCTCAGGTAGAAACACTCTTTTCGATTCAAGATATC
>NW_895375.1:0-823 GCF_000209065.1 Trypanosoma cruzi | reverse complement strand
GGCCCATAGTGTCCGCCGTGGCCATCCGCGGCGCCCCCCAGGAGTCGTTGGAAACAACGTATACGCACGTGTGCCACAACCCGTCCCTCCGTGACCGTGGGAGCTGGCACAAGCCGCTTTTTGTTGTTGTTGTTTTCTTGTGTTTTCTCAAATAAATTCAACGGGCCGCACGCCGGCCACCATCGTCGAGCACGTCCGCCCTGCTGAGTGCAGACGCGAAGTGGAGCCCCGGCCCCCGGAGAGGCAGCTGCAGCGGAGGGCGTGAAACACAACCCTGCCACGCCTCCGCCCCAGGCCAGCGCCGTGGCTCAATAACCCGTTGCTGCCAAAAATCAGTAAAATAACAAATCCATAAAACAATCAACCAAACAACCGATAAATAATGAAAAGTGAGTAGGCACCTACCAGGAGCATCGACGTTATGCCGCAACTGCGATGGGCCTCGTGCCTTCTCGCCGTGCAGAGGCACTGTTGGGGGACGGAGCCTTTCCACCCAGGCGGAGAAACTGCGCCAACCTTTTCGTGAGGCGCGGCTTCCTCACTTCTCAAGTGTCCGCTTCATGTTTTGTCTAATTGCCGGCAGAGCCGGGAAGTGGAGTGGATGCGGAATTGCTTCATCGCACAATTCACGTTGGCCGGTTTTCACGACGTCCGGTCGATGCCCGTGGCGTGCCGTGCGGTGGCGAGTCAGTCCGTCATTGCTTTATCGGTAAAGACCGCATGTTGGGCAGCGAAATTCCACCGGTGGTGATCCCATCGGGGTGTCGTCGGCGGGCGAATTGTGTTTGGCACCCGTTCCCAAGCGCCGCCAGCCACCAACAAA
>NW_895374.1:0-823 GCF_000209065.1 Trypanosoma cruzi | reverse complement strand
TCTGCGGGCCGCACTCACGCACCGATGAGAGGGCTGAGGGGAGCAGCAACACGCAGATGACCCCATGAAATATAAACGATGTGCGGACACATGGAGGGTCGGACGGTTGAAGCACACGCAACCATCTTTTTAATTTTCTTTTCGGGCAAAATATATACAGACAGTTTGGTGTGGCCACACGGCAGCCAGGCGATTTTTTTTTATTTTAAATTTGTGTGGAACAGTAATGGACGATTTCCTTTTTATAATTATTTTGTGTGGTGGGGTTTACATAAGACGAAGGGGACGGTTTTTTGTTTTTTTTAATAATTCTTTTGTGGATTGCGGCTGCTTGGGCTGCAGTGCAGTCATGATTTTGAGCGGTCTTCTTGTTGTTTCCGCCATGCGTCTCTGCTGTACATTTTTGTGCGTCCCTCCACATACTCTGCTCCCTCTTTTCTGCTTCTTTTCTTTGTGTTTCTGCAGGCACACACACACAAGATGCACATTGCAGTGGATTTGAATACTCCTTTTGTAGCGCATGCTGGCAGTTGCGTGTGTCGGCTGTTGTCTTCTTCCGTGGCCATGAGGAGAAGGGAGGAGAGGGAGCGCGCACCCCGAGTCTCTTTTCCTGTGGGTGTGATGCACCGCGTGTGACTGCGTTGAGTTGGGCTCCGTGTCCCATTGAGGACGGGATGGCTGGAAATTTTGTTGCCGTGTCATGGATGGATGAGGGTTTGCTTGCGCGTGTGGGTGGTGTGGTGGCCGCGGTGTTTTTGCCATTTCCCTGGGGCTGTGGCGTTGAGCTGGGAGGAAATGGTGGTGCGTGACTCTCATTGCTGGC
>NW_895373.1:0-823 GCF_000209065.1 Trypanosoma cruzi | reverse complement strand
GTGGGTATAATGGATGATATTAGATATAGGTTTAGAATATATGTAGTGTATGATATTATGTTAACTTGTATACAGTGATAGAAGTGGTGATGATATGTTGATTTATTATTGTATAGTTATTGATTAAATGTTTATTATAGATTATATTATAGACTATTGTGGTGGTTAATGGTTTGGTTAATGGTTTGGTTAATGGTTTGGTTAATAATTTTAATCGGGAGCCTTGGTTTTGGGAGGGGCGTTCAACTTTTGGGGCCAGAATTCATGCATCTCCCCCGTACATTATTTTGGGGATTTTGCGGATTTTCACGGGAGGTGGGGTTCGATTGGGGTTGGTGTAATATAGATGGGAAGGTGATAATGGTAGAAATGATATTATTATAGTTTTTGTTTACCTGCTAGTATAGTATGTTATCGTGATGTGTGGCAGTGATAAACTTTTGTGAGTTATGATGGTGCTATATAGATTATGTAGTATATGTTTATTATTAGAAATTGTATTTGTATAATATAATGTAAGAGGGGTTGGTTGGTTATGAGTGTTATGTCTGCAAAATGGTACCCTGAAATTTCCGGAAATTCTGGTTTTGGGAGGGGCGTTCAACTTTTGGGGCCAGAATTCATGCATCTCCCCCGTACATTATTTTGCGCAAAATCCCAAATTTCACGGGAGGTGGGGTTCGATTGGGGTTGGTGTAATATAGGTGCTGTGTGGCTTGGTGAATTAAGGTGATTATTAGATTTGTTTATTTATGTGATTGGATGGGTGATAGATGGTAGTATACAAAGAGGTGAGGTGTTTATTCGAGTGTGAGGGGTTATT
>NW_895372.1:0-823 GCF_000209065.1 Trypanosoma cruzi | reverse complement strand
CGATTGTGAATGGTGGGAGTCAGAGGCACTCTCTGTCAATATCTGTTTGCGTGTTCACACACTGGACACCAAACAACCCTGAATTATCCGCTGCTTGGAGGAATTTTGCGAGCTCTTGCCCACAAGGGTGCTGCACTCGGCTGATCGTTTTCGAGCGGTCGCTGCATCACACGTTGTGGTCTAAATTTCTCTTTCCGATTGTGAATGGTGGGAGTCAGAGACACTCTCTGTCAATATCTGTTTGCGTGTTCACACACTGGACACCAAACAACCCTGAACTATCCGCTGCTTGGAGGAATTTCGCGAGCTCTTGCCCACAAGGGTGCTGCACTCGGCTGATTGTTTTGAGCGGTCGCTGCATCACACGTTGTGGTCCAAATTTTTGTTTCTGATTGTGAATGGTGGGAGTCAGAGACACTCTCTGTCAATATCTGTTTGCGTGTTCACACACTGGACACCAAACAACCCTGAACTATCCGCTGCTTGGAGGAATTTCGCGAGCTCTTGCCCACAAGGGTGCTGCACTCGGCTGATTGTTTTCGAGCGGTCGCTGCATCACACGTTGTGGTCCAAATTTTTGTTTCTGATTGTGAATGGTGGGAGTCAGAGGCAGTCTCTGTCAATATCTGTTTGCGTGTTCATGCACTGGACACCAAACAACCCTGAATTATCCGCTGCTTGGAGGAATTTCGCGAGCTCTTGCCCACAAGGGTGCTGCACTCGGCTGATTGTTTTCGAGCGGTCGCTGCATCACACGTTGTGGTCTAAATTTCTCTTTCCGATTGAGAATGGTGGGAGTCAGAGACACTCTCTGTCAATATCT
>NW_895371.1:0-823 GCF_000209065.1 Trypanosoma cruzi | reverse complement strand
AAAAAAGCCGGCGATCACCCAGCAGTCACATCAAGCCTCCTAAAACCAACCTGGAATAGACAAAAAAAGGGGGGGGGGCAATCATAGAAAACAAAGATCCGCCCCCCCAAACAGGAAAAGCATTAAAAAAAAAAGCGATCCTGTTTTTTGTCCTTACTGCCGGGGTTGGCCGCCGCAGGGAATAAAAAAGAGTAGGGCGGTGGCCCCGGACGAGAGATACATGACGACGTGTCGAATTATCCAAGTTGCAGCGGCTGCCCCGGACGAGAGATACATGACGACGAATCGAATTATCCAAGTTGCGGCGGTCCGCCCCGAACGAGAGATACATGACAACGAATCGATGTATCCACGCTGCGGCGACGGCCCCGTACGAGAGATATATGACGACGAATCGAAGTATTCACGCTGCGGCTGCGGCCCCGTACGAGAGATATATGACGACGAATCGAGGTATCCACGCTGCGGCGGCGCACCCTAAACATGTCGCTTTCGTTTTCCAGGGGACAACGCAAATGTGCTCGATTGTTCGAAGATCGAACTTAACACCTTACGTGAAAATGGGTCGCGCGACCACATTTTTTTTAGCTCAGTGGCAAAACAAGCTCACAATTTCATCCGGGGTGCGGGTTCGAGCCCCGAAGAAGCCTAAGTTTTTTTCCTTTTTTTTTTGGAATTCTTGTTTCTTATTGCTTTTTAAACTTCTGGTTTGCAGGACGGTGTGCGAGTTCTGCAATCGCACTGATTCCATCAGTTTCGTGGTGTGTGCGGCTGCGGCTGCGGTGGTGGCCGCGTGAGAGTGAGTGAGAGAGCGCCATGCACC
>NW_895370.1:0-823 GCF_000209065.1 Trypanosoma cruzi | reverse complement strand
ATCCTAACAAGGGTGCACCGTGTCGCGAGAGTGGCTATCGGAACAATATTTACTTGGGGCAAACATCGAGGGAGTGGCGAACCCACTGCCTCTCCACTGCCCCCCTTTTCCCTTCTTGTTTGATTTCTTTTGATGATTTCAGGATCCGGCCAGCAGCCCAGGCGAATATATTTTTTTTCATCGGGTTGGGTTTGTTTGTTGTGGGCGCTGACTGTGTGTGTGTGTGTGTGCTGGTGCCACGCCGCAGTGGCGTGGCTGCTCCGTCGCGTCTCGGTCCCACTCCCCCGCTGTCTCTGTTCTTTTGTGTGTATGCCTTGCACCTGCCCGTGTCTCTTCCTCCCATGCTGCGTGCTCTCGTTGTGCCCGCCCGGTGCCGGCCCGACGGGAGAGTTTACACCGCGAGCAACAAGCGAAGTCCACAAAGGCCCAAGTGACAATGATGCTGCGCCGCGTCCTCTGCGTGCTTTTCCTTGCCCTCTGCTGTGCGTGCGTGTGCGCCACGGCCCAGGAGGAGGGGCAGTACGATGCTGCTGTGTTTGAGGCTGCTGGGGGCGACCCGAAGAAGAACACGACTACCACTACCACTACGTCTACTACTACCTCCAGTGCGCCCAAGAACACGACCACAACTACCTCCAAGGCACCGACTCCTGAAGACGCGCGCAGTCCTGGCGGCCCTGTGTGGGTGCCGGTGCCGCTGCTGCTGCTGGTCAGTGCCGCTGTGGCGACCGCCGGTGCTGCGTGCTGAGGACGGGGCGGGGCGCGTGCGCCGTCGGTCTGGAGTCCCGTTGTGTGCGGCCACTGCCCGCACGCGCGGGAGCAC
>NW_895369.1:0-823 GCF_000209065.1 Trypanosoma cruzi | reverse complement strand
TGGTAACCCGTGCAATCCCGGCGACTTCGGTAAGTAACTTGCAGAGTCGTCCTCCTGCTGCTGCGACTGCTGATCGACACGAGAGGCGCTGGCACGTGACGCCACCACGGAACGCCGTGCCGTGTAGGCAGAGTAGGCGGGCGAAAGAGTCGGCACATAAGACGCGGACTGCTGGGATTCCGAGTCGCCGACGCATTGATACGGCTGTGTCGCCACACTCGACACAACAGAGGGCACGTATGCCGGAGAGAGACCGCCGAATCGACCGCCACCAAATGCCTGTGGCGCTTCAAATTGCGGTGAAGAGGGAACCGACGGCATTGCCATGCTGGACTGAATGTGGAAGGAAGAGGCCTCGCTGTAGTCCACGCTGCTGGGCAACGCCGAAGGCACTTGCATAGAGGCAGGGTTGTATACGCTCGCCGACGACATGACGCTGTATGGCTGCGAGACGCTTGAGGCCCGCACTCGCTGATCCGAAATGCCCATCGCAGGGTACGCCTGACTGAAGTGCACCGCACTCGCCTCATGCATACCACCATAAAGTGTTGATGCTGTCAAAGGAGCAGCGGAGGAGCTGCCGCCAACACCCTCACGGAAGAAAAGGCTTGCGTCATTTACAAATGGTGTGGCCTCATGATCCTTTGCGCGGTAGGGCATGGATGACGGTAGGTTCTGCGTTGAGGCAAGGCCGTGGTAGACATTCACTTCCTTGCCGGGCGCCACGGCATCCTCCTGAGGCACCGCCTGCTGCAGCGCCGCCATATTCAACACGAGATCAAAGAGACCCGTGCCAATACGAGCCTGATTACCAAGCACAAGG
>NW_895368.1:0-823 GCF_000209065.1 Trypanosoma cruzi | reverse complement strand
TCGACTATACTGGGCTGTGAGGGATTGCACGAACCAATGCCGTTTCTGCAACATCTCGCCAGAACAGTCTGCATATATGCGCTCCAACAACGATCCAACTGCACCGGGGACGGACACTGTTCCCCCGTCGGCAAGGGAGGAAGACGTCTCTCCAGTAAGGAGACGGACCATCACACGTCGTCGGAAGGAGAAATGTCCGTACTGTGATTCTACATTGACGGGATTCTCGAATCTCGTCAGTCACTGTCGGTCATTTCATCCGGAACATCCTCCACCGCTTCCCGAGCTCAAATGCGATTTCTGTGATATGGTTTTCCCCACACGGAGAAGCACCGCACAGCACAGAAGTCGCTGCGCACACAACCCAGACGCCACACGACATCTAAACAGAAGTGCCAGGAGGCGATCTCTGTTACCGCAGGATCAGCCAGCTTCCACAAGCACGCCAATTGGCCCGCAGGAAACCTTGCACCATCTGCTTCTAGAATGTCCAGGCACCTTGGCTGTGCGCCAACGGCTGGGCATTGAACAGGACCTCCGCACCGAAAAGTTCTCTCAATGGCAGTTGCTTCACAGCAGGAAACTTTTGTCGCTGCTCGACCACCTCTTCGGCACTCAGATGGCATTGTATAGCTAGACGCGCTGGTAAGAGTAGAAAAAAAAAAAAAAAAAAAAAAAAACATTTGTTTTCCCCTGGCTCAGCCGGCCACCTCAACGTGGTGCCAGGGTCTAGTACTCTTTGCTAGAGAGGAAGCTAAGCGCCTGCTGCCCATCCGCTGCACGCGGAGAGGCAGTAGGCGCCGCTCAAACGGGTCGGAAGGGC
>NW_895367.1:0-823 GCF_000209065.1 Trypanosoma cruzi | reverse complement strand
GATCGAGTGTGGCAGATCGTCAAGGGCGATCTAACCGCGTGGTTCGGCCCTCACGGTGGGACCGACTTTAAGCCCAAGCGACGTGGGTTGATTGGGACGCCCGGGATCGGGAAATCGATGGCTGCCGGTTCGTGCCTCCTCTACCAGCTGCTGCACTACGATATCAAGAAACTCCAAGTGGTAGTCCACATTTTTGGTGGACGAGATGCGCACGTGTCTGACAAGACCACCAGAGCGGTGATAAAATGCAGCGATGAGGACATATGCATCTCGGAGTTGAGAAGTTTGAGGGGGCATGGGAGGAATGTGTATATTATCTACGATGTGGCAAAGGAGGGAACGCCGCCACCGAGACATTTTGCGCCTACTTCTGGATGGGGCATGATTGCGTTGTCATTCCCAAAGGTAACCAACTATGATGAGTGGGCGAAGCAAATACAAGCCGCGCGAATCATCGTGAATTGCCCCGACGGCATGGATGTGAAGGCGATGTGTGCATGGATGAAGCGAGGTGTGAAACCAGATGAGCAAGCGGAATACTGGAGGATGGTCAAAGAACGCATGGATGAAGTGGGGCCGATTCCACGGCATATCTTTTATGCGAATATGTTCATTGCGCACTCTGCTGCCATTGAGGATGCCTTGGAAGGGATCAAGTCCCGGGATGGTGAAGAGCACTTTACACATTGGGGAGTGAGACTATGGTACTCTGAGGATCCGTCCTAAAAACTCGTGAGGGTTGTCCGAGCAAGAGGAGAAGTCGGTGCTGAGGTATTTCTCAACGCACCGATATCTGTTTGCCTCGGGCGTCGAATACCGTACT
>NW_895366.1:0-823 GCF_000209065.1 Trypanosoma cruzi | reverse complement strand
TCCGCCGACTGCAGCACCCCTGTGGGCAAGATCTGGCGACATTCCTCCAAGCAGCGGATGGTTCAGGGTTGTTTGGCGTCCAGTGTGTGAACACGCAAACAGACATTGAAAGAGAGTGTCTCTGACCACCACCATTCATAATTCGAAACAAAAATTTAGACCACAACGTGCGGTGCAGCGGCCGCTCGAAGACGATCCGGCGAGTGCAGCACCCCTGTGGGCAAGATCTTGCGAAATTCCTCCAAGCAGCGGATAGTTCAGGGTTGTTTGGCGTCCAGTGTGTGAACACGCAAACAGACATTGAAAGAGAGTGCCTCTGACCACCACCATTCATAATTCGAAACAAAAATTTAGACCACAACGTGCGGTGCAGCAGCCACTCGAAAACGATCCGCCGACTGCAGCACCCTTGTGGGCAAGATCTCGCGAAACTCCTCCAAGCAGCGGATAGTTCAGGGTTGTTTGGCGTCCAGTGTGTGAACACGCAAACAGACATTGAAAGAGAGTGTCTCTGACCACCACCATTCATAATTCGAAACAGAAATTTAGACCACAGCGTGTGGTGCAGCGGCCGCTCGAAAACGATCCGGCGAGTGCAGCACCCTTGTGGGCAAGATCTCGCGAAACTCCTCCAAGCAGCGGATAGTTCAGGGTTGTTTGGCGTCCAGTGTGTGAACACGCAAACAGACATTGAAAGAGAGTGTCTCTGACCACCACCATTCATAATTCGAAACAGAAATTTAGACCACAGCGTGTGGTGCAGCGGCCGCTCGAAAACGATCCGCCGAGTGCAGCACCCCTGTGGGCAAGATCTCGCGAAATT
>NW_895365.1:0-823 GCF_000209065.1 Trypanosoma cruzi | reverse complement strand
AGGCCCGACAGCACCAGCACCGGTGCGTACGGCGAGGACTGCGAGCCGGGAAGATACACAAGCGGCGTCGGCCTCGTGGCAACCAGCAGGGAGTCCGTCACCGTCAGCACAGACCCCGCAGGGAACGTGCCGGTCAGCACAAGCGCACCGTTCAGCGCCTCCACATCGCACACCGACAGCTCCACCGGCCCGCCCTCGTCGCTTCCCGCCGCCACCGCACCGCGCAACGCTCCACCGCCCATCACGTACAGCACGGCACCGTTAAGCAGCGAAACGTTCTGCACAACGATCCGCACGCCGTCCCGCGCCATCCACGGCACGTAGAGCACAGGACTCACGCCGTCCAGCACAACGTGGCGCAGCGTCACCTCGCTCGCACCGGCAGGCACAACGAACACCGATTGCACCGTCACGCCCTCGCGGACAAACACTCTCGACGCAGTGCCCACAGCGGGCGGCAGTGCGGGAGCTCCCACAGGCACGCACGCCTCGCCGTACCCGCCGCTGCCGCACGCGCACACGCACACACCGTTCCTCATGCTCGCAGAGGCCGTCCCGGGCGCGTAGCAGTGCGTGTCCCTGTCGCAGGCGCCGCACCCAGCAACGTCGATGCGCCCAGCGTCGCCAAAACCAGCCGCTGCGTACTCCTCCGCCGTCGACAGGACACGTCCACCAGCGTCGTTGCACGCCACCCTCAAATGCGCCCCAGCCGCAAGCGACAGGCTCACCGACAGCATCCGCGGCAGCAGCGCTCGGTTGCGCACAAAGCTCAGCGTGCTCCCAGCAGCGGTCACGGCGCCAGCGGCGTAGAGCATCTCCCTCG
>NW_895364.1:0-823 GCF_000209065.1 Trypanosoma cruzi | reverse complement strand
ATACCGGCAGAGTGACAAGCATCACATTTCTCTTATCTTCACACCGTCAATCGTCGCTGTGATGAACCCGCTTCTAACGCCCTTCTCATGTCGCTTTTGGTTGTTGCCCCACACGCGCGAGAGTGTCCCGAGTGCCTCCGTCCACGAATCCCCCTTGTCACCGGACTCGTACACCCTGCGGCGGCCATCATCACACGCAGTCATCATCATGAGTTTTCCCTTCTCCCGCTCCACGACGGAGGGATCACTGCAGCCATAGGCAGACATCCCCTTCGACAGCGTCCAAGTATTAGTATCCTTGGAGGAGTATAAGATCAGAGAAACGTTGTTATTCTTTCTTTTCTCTTCTTCACTTTCAGTGCCGTCCTCCTTCACGGCTTCCAACGGGAACACAAGCGTATCGTCATCCATCTTAATACCCGATCCACCGCTTCCAATGAGCCGTGGCCAGGATTCGTAAAGTTCTACAAACGAAGTGCACGGGAGACCGTCAGTATCTTCCCAAACAATTCCTTTGTCCTGTTCTTCACTGACATTCCCCTTTACCAGCAAAAGACCCCATGAATCCGCGCCAGCCCCACCCTGACAAACAGCGACATTTTCCCTGATGTAAGTTCCAACAAGCATGTAAATATCACTTCCCTTCACAACTGTTGTTGGCAGGCTCACATATACGCTGTGGAAATTTTGGGAACCAGCGCGATTCGTTGACCGAGAGGGGCATTTGCCTTCTTCGGAAGAACATTTCTCCAGTGCCTTTGTCCTCAAATTACGTCCACCCAACATTTTTAGGTTTTCACCACTCAACTCAAGGAGCTACGAG
>NW_895363.1:0-823 GCF_000209065.1 Trypanosoma cruzi | reverse complement strand
TCCGGAGTGTGAACACGCAAACAGACATTGAAAGAGAGTGTCTCTGACCACCAC
The DNA here is from genome assembly GCF_000209065.1 of Trypanosoma cruzi. Taxonomy (NCBI): domain Eukaryota; phylum Euglenozoa; class Kinetoplastea; order Trypanosomatida; family Trypanosomatidae; genus Trypanosoma; species Trypanosoma cruzi. The sequence continues at coordinate 769 of NW_895363.1, read as the reverse complement.
CATTCATAATTCGCAACAAAAATTTAGACCACAGCATGTGGTGCAGCAGCCGCTCGAAAACGATCCGCCGAGTGCAGCACCAATGTGGGCAAGATCTCGCGAAGTTCCTCCAAGCAGCGGATAGTTCAGGGTTGTTTGGTGTCCAGTGTGTGAACACGCAAACAGACATTGAAAGAGAGTGTCTCTGACCACCACCATTCATAATTCGCAACAAAAATTTAGACCACAACGTGTGGTGCAGCAGCCGCTCGAAAACGATCCGCCGAGTGCAGCACCACTGTGGGCAAGATCTCGCGAAGTTCCTCCAAGCAGCGGATAATTCAGGGTTGTTTGGTGTCCGGAGTGTGAACACGCAAACAGACATTGAAAGAGAGTGTCTCTGACCACCACCATTCATAATTCGCAACAAAAATTTAGACCACAGCATGTGGTGCAGCAGCCGCTCGAAAACGATCCGCCGAGTGCAGCACCAATGTGGGCAAGATCTCGCGAAGTTCCTCCAAGCAGCGGATAGTTCAGGGTTGTTTGGTGTCCAGTGTGTGAACACGCAAACAGACATTGAAAGAGAGTGTCTCAGACTCCCACCATCCATAATTCGAAACAAAAATTTAGACCACAACGTGTGGTGCAGCAGCCGCTCGAAAACGATCCGCCGAGTGCAGCACCCCTGTGGGCAAGATCTCGCGAAGTTCCTCCAAGCAGCGGATAGTTCAGGGTTGTTTGGTGTCCAGTGTGTGAACACGCAAACAGACATTGAAAGAGAGTGTCT
>NW_895362.1:0-823 GCF_000209065.1 Trypanosoma cruzi | reverse complement strand
AACACGCCCCAATAAGCGGAAAAGAAGTAAAACAAAATGGCGCTGAGCGGCACACCGGTAAGCCAAAAATACGCAATCACCAATAAAAAAGCCGGCGATCACCCAGCAGGCACATCAAGCCTCCTCAAAACCAACCTGGAACAGACAAAAAAAAAGAGACAATCATAGAAAACAAAGATCCCCGCCCCCAAACAGGAAAAACATTAAAGAAAACGCGATTCTTTTTTTTGTCCTTACTGCCGGGGTTGGCCGCTGCAAGAAATAAAAAATGGTAGGGCGGTGGCCCCGGACGTTGGATACAGGACGACGTGTCGAATTATCCAACTTGCAGTGGCTGCTGCACCACACGCTGTGGTCTAAATTTTTGTTTTGAATTATGAATGGTGGTGGTCAGAGACACTCTCTTTCAATTTCTGTTTGCGTGTTCACACACTGGACGCCAAACAACCCTGAACTATCCGCTTCTTGGAGGAATTTCGCGAGATCTTGCCCACAAGGGTGCTGCACTCGGCGGATCGTTTTCGAGTGGCTGCTGCACCACACGCTGTGGTATAAATTTTTGTTTCTAATTATGAATGGTGGTGGTCAGAGGCACTCTCTTTCAATTTCTGTTTGCGTGTTCACACACTGGACGCCAAACAACCCTGAACTATCCGCTGCTTGGATGAATTTCGCGAGATCTTGCCCACAAGGGTGCTGCACTCGGCGGATCGTTTTCGAGCGACTGCTGCACCACACGTTGTGGTCTAAATTTTTGTTTCGAATTATGAATAGTGGTGGTCAGAGACACTCTCTTTCAATGTCTGTTTGCGTGTTCACACAC
>NW_895361.1:0-823 GCF_000209065.1 Trypanosoma cruzi | reverse complement strand
GACCTGAGCCAGAAGCTTGTCATCACTATTCACCACATGGACTGTGCATGTCTGGCGAATATGCGAAATCAATGGAGTTCTGTGATGAAAGGCAGCAACATTGCGTTTCAGGAATTTCTCTTTAAACTCTTCCACGACGCGGTGAACACATATGAGAGCTCTTTAGAGGCTCACGCAAATCTTTTGGATTTGTGCGAGTCGAAACTTTTCTTTTCCGGGTGCGTTGGGTTGTGCAAGGCTTCCCGCGAGGAGGAGCATCGGCAGGACCAACTCTCGGATCGGAAAGTTCTTTCATACTTTGCAAACAGTTCCCATTCTTCATTTCTAACGCAGCTACTTGACCACAAGAGCACAAAGCCTGTGGATAAGAGTGTCATGAACATGTTTCTCTACCACTTGCATTGCCGCACGAATGCTCAGTATCGTACACTCAGCATCACACAGACTGTGCTTGCAGAAAGCTTTACCAAACTCCGTCTATGTAGCAAGGAGCATGCGAATCAGATGTGTGTGCATTGCATTGAACTTATTAATCAATCTTTGGAGATTCGTGACGAGGCAAAGACGCTCCTGAACCTACACATTTCCCTTCAGTCATTCCGCTCCAACGAATTGATGGCTGTCCTGACAAAATTCTCCGTTTTCTTTACGCCATGTTCATTCCTTGCGGCCGTGTATGGGATGAACTTTACACGCATCCCGGAGTTTAGGTGGGACTACGGCTACTACTACTTTTGGATTGCCTGCCTGGGAATGTGCCTTCTCATCTATGTCTACATGGGGAGGCGCGGACTGCTGCACTGAAATAGACTCAAAAAAAAAA
>NW_895360.1:0-823 GCF_000209065.1 Trypanosoma cruzi | reverse complement strand
TCGTACTCTCCCTCCAGGTATATCGGTGCGCTCGACGTCGTTGGGTTCCTCACCTCCTCAAGGGCTGCATTCAATGAGATTTTAGTGTCGTCGCGAACACATGCTTTTACCTCCTCAGCAGCTAATGACCACGCTGCTAGACTGTTGACACCATTCTCGCTAAGCCTGCGTACAACTTCTTCCAAACCCATTTCCTCCCTCACAGTCCCCTCCATCCTCAAATAAGCACCTGTTGTCTGTATTTCGCCCAATACTCCCGCATCGCGGATATAACTCGTGGGATCACTGATAAAAACCCTCAGTAAGACATTCCGATTGGCGCGCAAAATGCCTCTGCCTTCCAATTCCATCATAAGAAAATCATTCAGCTTCATGTCCATGACGCGAACTCTTCCTCTAAATAGCACATCCCTGATCGTAGTAGTTAGGGTAAATCCTACATGTCCCCGCACTGCCCTTTCTTCCGCCTCACGGCTTTCTTCTCTCAGTAATTGAGTGAGTACTCTGTTTAGTTTTCCCCTTGCAAGTGGAGTGACCGTATCCTTTCCTTCATAGTCCCTCCATTCCTCGAGCGAGAACACACCATTCTCGCAAAGACTGCGTGCAACTTCTTCCAAACCCATTTCCTCCCGTACAGTCCCCTCCATCCTCAAATAAGCATCGGTTGTCTGTATTTCGCCCAATACTCCCGCATCGCGGATATAACTCGTGGGATCACTGATAAAAACCCTCAGTAAGACATTCCGATTGGCGCGCAAAATGCCTCTGCCTTCCAATTCCATCATAAGAAAATCATTCAGCTTCATGTCCATGACGCGAACTC
>NW_895359.1:0-823 GCF_000209065.1 Trypanosoma cruzi | reverse complement strand
TGCGCGGTGTGTGAGGGCGAGGGGCAAAAAGAAAGGAAAAAAAGAAAAAAAGAGAGAGAAGGTGCAGCTGGACGCCCATGAGGACTGGTGATCACAGAGGGGAGCGTGCCTCACTGCAAACAGGCACACAGACACACACATATGTATATGTGTATATATATATTATATCTACGTGTGGCCATCAGCCGTGCGGCCCCAAGTATCTTGTTCCCTTCCTATCCCCGTTGCTAATCTATCTATAGTTGCGGGGGGCATGGCGTTGCCGCCAGTCCACCCGCCGCGACTGATGCCTCTAACATGTGGGTCCTCACGCGTAGCCGTACAGGATCTTGCCGCGCTTGCGCAGCGCGTTCACGACGTCCACGGCCGTGACGGTCTTCTTGCGGGAGTACTCCGTGTACGCCGTGGCGTCGCGCACGACGCCCTCCACGAACGACTTGATCACGCCACGCACCTCGTCGTAGATGACGCCGGAGATGCGCTTCACGCCGCCACGGCGCGCCAGGCGGCGGATGGACCCGCGGGTGATTCCACGGACGTTCTCGCGCAGGATCTTCTTCTGGCGCTTCTGCGTCCCCTTCGCCTCGCCGCTCTTCTTGCCCTTCGCCATCTTGCTGTGGTTGTTTAGCTGTGTGTTTGGTTGTTTGGTTGCTTGGTTCTGCGCGGTGTGTGAGGGCGAGGGGCAAAAAGAAAGGAAAAAAAGAAAAAAAAGAGAGAAGGTGCAGCTGGACGCCCATGAGGACTGGTGATCACAGAGGGGAGCGTGCCTCACTGCAAACAGGCACACAGACACACACATATGTATATATATATATCTACGTGT
>NW_895358.1:0-822 GCF_000209065.1 Trypanosoma cruzi | reverse complement strand
ACCTCACCCCACGAGGCACACACAATAATGTGTCCATTGTATATATGCATGCACACCCATGCAGGCCCGTTGGTGCTCTCTTTTGCACGACACGCACCGCTGCCGTCCTGCCTGGCTGCATGGACGGAGCACCGTAACTGTTTCTGTTTTGTTTTTATTGCATTGAGTGGGCGACCTCTCTCTCTCTCCCTCTGTGTGTGTGTTTTGCTTTACGGGAGTAATGAGAGTGTGTGTGCGCTGGTCGTCCCACGCTTCGGCTTTTTGTTTTGTTTTCCTTTTTGATTTTGTGGTTGAGTGCACCCATTCCGCGGCTGCGTGTGTGTGTGTGTGTGCGATGATATGAGTAATTTGCGTGTGTGCTATCTGCCTCTCTCTGCCGTTGCTTTCTTCAGACTCTCTTGTGGCGCACAGCTGCTCCGCAAGTATAGGCGCTGCCAAACACACAAGCACATGCACACACACATGCCGTGTTTAAAACGCTGAGAATGCACGCACGCACAGGATTGTGGCTGCGGAGGCCCTCGCGAGGGGGGAAAAGCCTGCATTTTGTTTTTTTTTGACATGTTGCTCGGTGTGTGCTGACGCGTGACGAATAACAACGCGCCCCAATAAGCAGAAAAGAAGTAAAACAAAATGGCGCTGAGCGGCACACCGGTAAGCCAAAAATACGCAATCACCAATAAAAAAGCCGGCGATCACCCAGCAGGCACATCAAGCCTCCTAAAAACCAACCTGGAACAGACAAAAAAAAAGAGACAATCATAGAAAACAAAGATCCCCGCCCCCAAACAGGAAAAACATTAAAGAAAACGCGATTCTTTT
>NW_895357.1:0-822 GCF_000209065.1 Trypanosoma cruzi | reverse complement strand
GCGGATAGTTCAGGGTTGTTTGGCGTCCAGTGTGTGAACACGCAAACAGACATTGAAAGAGAGTGTCTCTGACCACCACCATTCATAATTCGAAACAAAAATTTAGACCACAACGTGCGGTGCAGCAGCCGCTCGAAAACGATCCGCCGACTGCAGCACCCATGTGGGCAAGATCTCGCGAAACTCCTCCAAGCAGCGGATAGTTCAGGGTTGTTTGGCGTCCAGTGTGTGAACACGCAAACAGACATTGAAAGAGAGTGTCTCTGACCACCACCATTCATAATTCGAAACAAAAATTTAGACCACAACGTGCGGTGCAGCAGCCGCTCGAAAACGATCCGCCGACTGCAGCACCCATGTGGGCAAGATCTCGCGAAATTCCTCCAAGCAGCGGATGGTTCAGGGTTGTTTGGCGTCCAGTGTGTGAACACGCAAACAGACATTGACAGAGAGTGCCTCTGACCACCACCATTCATAATTCGAAACAAAAATTTAGACCACAACGTGCGGTGCAGCATCCACTCGAAAACGATACGCCGACTGCAGCACCCCTGTGGGCAAGATCTCGCGAAATTCCTCCAAGCAGCGGATAGTTCAGGGTTGTTTGGCGTCCAGTGTGTGAACACGCAAACAGACATTGACAGAGAGTGCCTCTGACCACCACCATTCATAATTCGAAACAAAAATTTAGACCACAACGTGCGGTGCAGCAGCCGCTCGAAAACGATCCGCCGAGTGCAGCACCCATGTGGGCAAGATCTCGCGACATTCCTCCAAGCAAAGGATAGTTCAGGGTTGTTTGGTGTCCAGTGTGTGAACACC
>NW_895356.1:0-822 GCF_000209065.1 Trypanosoma cruzi | reverse complement strand
AAAAGAATCGCGTTTTCTTTAATGTTTTTCCTGTTTGGGGGCGGGGATCTTTGTTTTCTATGATTGCCTCTTTTTTTTTGTCTGTTCCAGGTTGGTTTTGAGGACGCTTGATGTGCCTGCTGGGTGATCGCCGGCTTTTTTATTGGTGATTGCGTATTTTTGGCTTACCGGTGTGCCGCTCAGCGCCATTTTGTTTTACTTCTTTTCTGCTTATTGGGGCGTGTTGTTATTCGTCACGCGTCAGCACACACCGAGCAACATGTCAAAAAAAAAAATGCAGGTTTTTTCCCCCTCGCGAGGGCCTCGGCAGCCACAATCCTGTGCGTGCGTGCATTCTCAGCGTTTTAAGCACGGCATGTGTGTGCATGTGTGTGTGTGTTTGTCAGCGCCTATACTTGCAGAGCAGCTGTGCGCCACAAGAGAGTCTGAAGAAAGCAACGGCAGAGAGAGGCAGATAAGCACACACGCAAATTACTCATATCATCACACACACACACACGCAGCCGCGGAATGGGTGCACTCAACCACAAAATCAAAAAGAAAAACAAAACAAAAAGCCGAAGCGTGGGACTACCAGCGCACACACACTCTCATTGCTCCCGTAAAGCAAAACACACACACAGGGAGAGAGAGAGAAGGTCGCCCACTCAATGCAATGAAAACAAAACAGAAACAGTTACGGTGCTCCGCCCATGCAGCCAGGCAGGACGGCAGCGGTGCGTGTCGTGCAAAAGAGAGCACCAACGGGCCTGCATGGGTGTGCATGCATATATACAATGGGCACATTATTGTGTGTGCTTCGTGGGGGAGGCGAGGACGAGA
>NW_895355.1:0-822 GCF_000209065.1 Trypanosoma cruzi | reverse complement strand
AGTTTTGTTTCCAATTGTGAATGGTGGGAGTCAGAGGCACTCTCTGACAATATCTGTTTGCGTGTTCACACACTGGACACCAAACAACCCTGAACTATCCGCTGCTTGGAGGAATTTCGCGAGCTCTTGCCCACACGGGTGCTGCACTCGGCTGATCGTTTTCGAGCGGCTGCTGCATCACACGTTGTGGTCCAAATTTTTGTTTCCGATTGTGAATGATGGGAGTCAGAGACACTCTCTGTCAATATCTGTTTGCGTGTTCACACACTGGACACCAAACAACCCTGAACTATCCGCTGCTTGGAGGAATTTCGCGAGCTCTTGCCCACACGGGTGCTGCACTCGGCTGATCGTTTTCGAGCGGCTGCTGCATCACACGTTGTGGTCCAAATTTTTGTTTCCGATTGTGAATGGTGGGAGTCAGAGACACTCTCTGTCAATATCTGTTTGCGTGTTCACACACTGGACACCAAACAACCCTGAACTATCCGCTGCTTGGAGGAATTTCGCGAGCTCTTGCCCACACGGGTGCTGCACTCGGCTGATCGTTTTCGAGCGGCTGCTGCATCACACGTTGTGGTCCAAGTTTTTGTTTCCAATTATGAATGGTGGGAGTCAGAGGCACTCTCTGTCAATATCTGTTTGCGTGTTCACACACTGGACACCAAACAACCCTGAACTATCCGCTGCTTGGAGGAATTTCGCGAGCTCTTGCCCACACGGGTGCTGCACTCGGCTGATCGTTTTCGAGCGGCTGCTGCATCACACGTTGTGGTCCAAATTTTTGTTTCCAATTAGAATGGTGGGAGTCAGAGACACTCT
>NW_895354.1:0-822 GCF_000209065.1 Trypanosoma cruzi | reverse complement strand
TCGAATTATGAATGGCGGGAGTCAGAGGCACTCTCTTTCAATGTATGTTTGCGTGTGCACACACTGGACGCCAAACAACCCGGAACTATCCGCTGCTTGGAGGAATTTCGCGAGCTCTTGCCCACAAGGGTGCTGCACTCGGCGGATCGTTTTCGAGCGGCTGCTGCACCACACGTTGTGGTCTATGTTTTTGTTTCGAATTATGAATGGCGGGAGTCAGAGGCACTCTCTTTCAATGTATGTTTGCGTGTGCACACACTGGACACCAAACAACCCTGAATTATCCGGTGCTTGGAGGAATTTCGCGAGCTCTTGCCCACAAGGGTGCTGCAGTCGGCGGATCGTTTTCGAGCGGCTGCTGCACCACACGTTGTGGTCTATGTTTTTGTTTCGAATTATGAATGGCGGGAGTCAGAGGCACTCTCTTTCAATGTATGTTTGCGTGTGCACACACTGGACACCAAACAACCCTGAATTATCCGCTTCTTGGAGGAGTTTCGCGAGCTCTTGCCCACAATGGTGCTGCAGTCGGCGGATCGTTTTCGAGCGGCTGCTGCACCACACGCTGTGGTCTAAATTTTTGTTTCGAATTATGAATGGCGGGAGTCAGAGACACTCTCTTTCAATGTATGTTTGCGTGTGCACACACTGGACACCAAACAACCCTGAATTATCCGGTGCTTGGAGGAATTTCGCGAGCTCTTGCCCACAAGGGTGCTGCAGTCGGCGGATCGTTTTCGAGCGGCTGCTGCACCACACGTTGTTGTCTAAATTTTTGTCTTGAATTATGAATGGCGGGAGTCAGAGGCACTCTCTTTCAAA
>NW_895353.1:0-822 GCF_000209065.1 Trypanosoma cruzi | reverse complement strand
GCACTCGGCGGATCGTTTTCGAGCGGCTGCTGCACCGCACGTTGTGGTCTAAATTTTTGTTTCGAATTATGAATGGTGGTGGTCAGAGACACTCTCTTTCAATGTCTGTTTGCGTGTTCACACACTGGACGCCAAACAACCCTGAACCATCCGCTGCTTGGAGGAATGTCGCGAGATCTTGCCCACAGGGGTGCTGCAGTCGGCGGATCGTTTTCGAGTGGATGCTGCACCACACGCTGTGGTCTAAATTTTTGTTTCGAATTATGAATGGTGGTGGTCAGAGGCACTCTCTGTCAATGTCTGTTTGCGTGTTCACACACTGGACGCCAAACAACCCTGAACCATCCGCTGCTTGGAGGAATGTCGCGAGATCTTGCTCACATGGGTGCTGCACTCGCCGGATCGTTTTCGAGCGGCCGCTGCACCGCACGTTGTGGTCTAAATTTTTGTTTCGAATTATGAATGGTGGTGGTCAGAGGCACTCTCTTTCAATGTCTGTTTGCGTGTTCACACACTGGACGCCAAACAACCCTGAACTATCCGCTGCTTGGAGGAGTTTCGCGAGATCTTGCCCACAGGGGTGCTGCACTCGCCGGATCGTTTTCGAGCGGCCGCTGCACCGCACGTTGTGGTCTAAATTTTTGTTTCGAATTATGAATGGTGGTGGTCAGAGACACTCTCTTTCAATGTCTGTTTGCGTGTTCACACACTGGACGCCAAACAACCCTGAACCATCCGCTGCTTGGAGGAATGTCGCGAGATCTTGCCCACAGGGGTGCTGCACTCGGCGGATCGTTTTCGAGCGGCTGCTGCACCGCACGT
>NW_895352.1:0-822 GCF_000209065.1 Trypanosoma cruzi | reverse complement strand
CTTCTGGATTAAAGGGCCTCTCTTTTCCTTCTTTTGCCGCCTCAGTGACCCCATCAAGTGCCTGCTCCTGAACATCCTTCGGACTTTCTGACTTTAGCGTATCAACCATCGGAACTAGTGGTTCTGAGTTACTAGGAAGCATCCCATTTGCATTATGTCCCGCACCGGACGCCGTTTTTCCTGACCGTAATTCATCAACATCCGTATCCGAATTATGTTCCCCACCGAGCTCATTTAGCACTTCTGAAACAGTAACCTTTACATTAACTTCTTGTTCAGGTTTAACCTCGCTTGCTGTAGCTCGCGCGGAAGAGAAGTAAAACAGAGCAAGCACCAACAGGGCGCACAGCAGACGGCACATCATCATCGTGAGTGTGGTCGTTCAGTGGTGTGGAGCTGATCTGCACAGTGAGGGACATGGAGAGCAACAGGGGAGTCGAGAGGTGCGGCAGACACACACAGAGGGCACACCACATGAGGAGAGGGCAGCAGCCAGGCATGCACCGTACGCCGCACACCACGCACGACACACACTCCAATCCACGGCAGCAGGCAGCACACACACACAGCCATGCCGCAACACCAACACACAGATGGAGGAGGGAGAAGCAAACAGGAGCGGCACACAAGGCTCCACCGCATGTGCATACGGCGAGAGCGGTCCGTCGTGTCGGCACCCCTCACGGAGGGTACGCACACACACAAGAGGAGGTGCAGCGCACACAGCAACACAAAAGAAAGTAACAGTAAAAAGAGAATGATCCCCGCACACCACGTGGATTGTTGGTCCACGGGAAGTGCAGCCAACAATTCGGTTTTTGT
>NW_895351.1:0-822 GCF_000209065.1 Trypanosoma cruzi | reverse complement strand
CACCTCATCCCACGAAGCACACACATAATGTGCCCATTGTATATATTGCATGCACACCCATGCAGGCCCGTTGGTGCTCTCTTTTGCACGACACGCACCGCTGCCGTCCTGCCTGACTGCATGGGCGGAGCACCGTAACTGTTTCTGTTTTGTTTTTATTGCATTGAGTGGGCAACCTCTCTCTCTCTCCCTGTGTGTGTGTTTTGCTTTACGGGAGCAATGAGAGTGTGTGCGCTGGTCGTCCCACGCTTCGGCTTTTTGTTTTGTTTTTCATTGTTTTGTGGTTGAGAGCACCCATTCCGCGGGCTGCGTGTGTGTGTTTGTGTGTGATGATATGAGTAATTTGTGCGTGTGTGCTATCTGCCTCTCTCTGCCGTTGCTTTCTTCTGACTCTCTTGTGGCGCACAGCTGCTCTGCAATTATAGGCGCTGCCAAACACACAAGCACATGCACACACATGCCGTGTTTAAAACGCTGGGAATGCACGCACGCACAGGATTGTGGCTGCGGAGGCCCTCGCGAGGGGCGAAGAAGCCTGCGTTTTGTTTTTTTGACATGTTGCTCGGTGTGTGCTGACGCGTGACGAATAACAACACGCCCCAATAAGCAGAAAAGAAGTAAAACAAAATGGCACTGAGCGGCACACCGGTAAGCCAAAAATACGCAATCACCAATAAAAAAGCCGGCGATCACCCAGCAGGCACATCAAGCCTCCTAAAACCAACCTGGAATAGACAAAAAAAAGGGGGGGGGGGCAATCATAGAAAACAAAGATCCGCCCCCCCAAACAGGAAAAGCATTAAAAAAAAACGCGATCCTATT
>NW_895350.1:0-822 GCF_000209065.1 Trypanosoma cruzi | reverse complement strand
ATGGTGAGTGGCACTCATGTCATGTGTCCTAAGGCAAAGAAAATAAAAATAAAAAAAGCCGCCGCTAACTCATGACCTGCTCACTTTAATGCCACGGTGTGAAACGCTCATTCCCACAAATCGTGCCGTGGCGTTTGGTGGACGCTGCGTTAACTCATGCCGGATGCGTTGGGCGGCATCTACGTCCTTCGCCACCATGTAGAGATACCCACCGCCACCAGCACCCGCGAGCTTCAGGCCCCAAACGTCCTTTTCCACTCGCGAAATAATGTCGGCAATGGCCTCTGGACATGATCCAGAATCCAGACGCTTGTTCTGTTCCCAGGCCACTCCAATAAGCCTGCCGTAGCGCTCAAAGTCTCCTCGCGTGATGGCGTCATGCATGTCAAGTGCCTGCTGACGCATTTCAGACAGCACACGTAGATGTGATGCAGAATTCATAAACATCCCACGTACAATCTCAGCAAGAATCACCTTCGACATGCGTGTTATGCCTGTGAAGTACAGCAGGTGACACGGAGCATAGCGTGGGTCCTCTAAGAGATGTTCCGGTAGCCAACGAACACACGGATTTTGACAAAGTCCCGGGCTGGACTGCAGGAGTTTCAAGCCACGGTACAACCCACCGTATTGATCCTGCCACCCGCCGCCTGTGGTGAGAAGTTGCTCCAAACAAAGTGTGCGTCGTCCCACCTCCTGTGCATCCCACCCAAGACCACAGAAGTCGGAGAGGGCGCTTAGCACCGTGGCGGCGAGAAGTGAACTGCTGCCGAGTCCTGATCCAGCCGGAATTGCCACCAAAAGCGTGATTTCCACCCCGTG
>NW_895349.1:0-822 GCF_000209065.1 Trypanosoma cruzi | reverse complement strand
CCGCTGCAACTTGGATAATTCGACACGTCGTCCTGTATCTAACGTCCGGGGCAGCCGCTGCAAACTTGGATAATTCGACACGTCGTGTTGTATCCAACGTCCGGGGCCACCGCCCTACCATTTTTTATTTCTTGCAGCGGCCAACCCCGGCAGTAAGGACAAAAAAAAGAATCGCGTTTTCTTTAATGTTTTTCCTGTTTGGGGGCGGGGATCTTTGTTTTCTATGATTGTCTCTTTTTTTTTGTCTGTTCCAGGTTGGTTTTTAGGACGCTTGATGTGCCTGCTGGGTGATCGCCGGCTTTTTTATTGGTGATTGCGTATTTTTGGCTTACCGGTGTGCCGCTCAGCGCCATTTTGTTTTACTTCTTTTCTGCTTATTGGGGCGTGTTGTTATTCGTCACGCGTCAGCACACACCGAGCAACATGTCAAAAAAAAACAAAATGCAGGCTTTTTCCCCCCTCGCGAGGGCCTCCGCAGCCACAATCCTGTGCGTGCGTGCATTCTCAGCGTTTTAAACACGGCATGTGTGTGTGCATGTGCTTGTGTGTTTGGCAGCGCCTATACTTGCAGAGCAGCTGTGCGCCCCAAGAGAGTCTGAAGAAAGCAACGGCAGAGAGAGGCAGATAGCACACACGCAAATTACTCATATCATCGCACACACACACGCAGCCGCGGAATGGGTGCACTCAACCACAAAATCAAAAAGGAAAACAAAACAAAAAGCCGAAGCGTGGGACGACCAGCGCACACACACTCTCATTACTCCCGTAAAGCAAAACACACACACAGAGGGAGAGAGAGAGAGGTCGCCCACTCAAGCA
>NW_895348.1:0-822 GCF_000209065.1 Trypanosoma cruzi | reverse complement strand
GTTTTTTCCATTTTTTTTTTTTTGAATTCTTGTTTCATATTGCTTTTTAAACTTCTGGTTTGCAGGACGGTGTGCGAGTTCTGCAATCGCACTGATTCCATCTGTTTCGTGGTTTGTGCGGCTGCGGCTGCGGTGGTGGCCGCGTGAGAGTGAGTGTGAGAGAGCCATGCACCGCCCGCATACACACACTTCCTTCTCTCTCTGTGTGTGTGTCCCCTTGCATGGACTCTCGTCGTCGCCTCACCCCACGAAGCACACACAATAATGTGCCCATTGTATATATGCATGCACACCCATGCAGGCCCGTTGGTGCTCTCTTTTGCACGACACGCACCGCTGCCGTCCTGCCTGGCTGCATGGGCGGAGCACCGTAACTGTTTCTGTTTTGTTTTCATTGCATTGAGTGGGCGACCTCTCTCTCTCTCCCTGTGTGTGTGTTTTGCTTTACGGGAGCAATGAGAGTGTGTGTGCGCTGGTAGTCCCACGCTTCGGCTTTTTGTTTTGTTTTTCTTTTTGATTTTGTGGTTGAGTGCACCCATTCCGCGGCTGCGTGTGTGTGTGTGTGATGATATGAGTAATTTGCGTGTGTGCTTATCTGCCTCTCTCTGCCGTTGCTTTCTTCAGACTCTCTTGTGGCGCACAGCTGCTCTGCAAGTATAGGCGCTGACAAACACACACACACATGCACACACATGCCGTGCTTAAAACGCTGAGAATGCACGCACGCACAGGATTGTGGCTGCCGAGGCCCTCGCGAGGGGGAAAAAACCTGCATTTTTTTTTTTTGACATGTTGCTCGGTGTGTGCTGACGCGTCTTCCAG
>NW_895347.1:0-822 GCF_000209065.1 Trypanosoma cruzi | reverse complement strand
TCAGGGTTGTTTGGTGTCCAGTGTGTGAACACGCAAACAGATATTGACAGAGAGTGTCTCTGACTCCCACCATTCATAATTGGAAACAAATATTTGAACCACAACGTGTGATGCAGCAGCCGCTCGAAAACGATCAGCCAAGTGCAGCACCCGTGTGGGCAAGAGCTCGCGAAATTCCTCCAAGCAGCGGATAGTTCACGGTTATTTGGTGTCCAGTGTGTGAACACGCAAACAGATATTGACAGAGAGTGTCTCTGACTCCCACCATTCATAATTGGAAACAAATATTTGGACCACAACGTGTGATGCAGCAGCCGCTCGAAAACGATCAGCCGAGTGCAGCACCCTTGTGGGCAAGAGCTCGCGAAATTCCTCCAAGCAGCGGATAGTTCACGGTTATTTGGTGTCCAGTATGTGAACACGCAAACAGATATTGACAGAGAGTGTCTCTGACTCCCACCATTCACAATCGGAAACAAAAATTTGGACCACAACGTGTGATGCAGCAGCCGCTCGAAAACGATCAGCCGAGTGCAGCACCCGTGTGGGCAAGAGCTCGCGAAATTCCTCCAAGCAGCGGATAATTCACGGTTATTTGGTGTCCAGTGTGTGAACACGCAAACAGATATTGACAGAGAGTGTCTCTGACTCCCACCATTCATAATTGGAAACAAAAACTTGGACCACAACGTGTGATGCAGCAGCCGCTCGAAAACGATCAGCCAAGTGCAGCACCCTTGTGGGCAAGAGCTCGCGAAATTCCTCCAAGCAGCGGATAGTTCAGGGTTGTTTGGTGTCCCAGTGTGTGAACACGCAAACAGA
>NW_895346.1:0-822 GCF_000209065.1 Trypanosoma cruzi | reverse complement strand
CTGACTCCCACCATTCATAATTGGAAACAAAAATTTAGACCACAACGTGTGATGCAGCGACCGCTCGAAAACGATTAGCCGAGTGCAGCACCCTTGTGGGCAAGAGCTCGCGAAATTCCTCCAAGCAGCCGACAATTCAGGGTTGTTTGGTGTCCAGTGTGTGAACACGCAAACAGATATTGACAGAGAGTGTCTCTGACTCCCACCATTCACAATCGGAAACAAAAATTCAGACCACAACGTGTGATGCAGCAGCCGCTCGAAAGCGATCAGCCGAGTGCAGCACCCGTGTGGGCAAGAGCTCGCGAAATTCCTCCAAGCAGCGGATAGTTCAGGGTTGTTTGGTGTCCAGTGTGTGAACACGCAAACAGATATTGACAGAGACTGCCTCTGACTCCCACCATTCATAATTGGAAACAAAAATTCAGACCACAACGTGTGATGCAGCAGCCGCTCGAAAACGATCAGCCGAGTGCAGCACCCGTGTGGGCAAGAGCTCGCGAAATTCCTCCAAGCAGCGGATAGTTCAGGGTTGTTTGGTGTCCAGTGTGTGAACACGCAAACAGATATTGACAGAGAGTGCCTCTGACTCCCACCATTCATAATTGGAAACAAAAATTCAGACCACAACGTGTGATGCAGCAGCCGCTCGAAAACGATTAGCCGAGTGCAGCACCCGTGTGGGCAAGAGCTCGCGAAATTCCTCCAAGCAGCGGATAGTTCAGGGTTGTTTGGTGTCCAGTGTGTGAACACGCAAACAGATATTGACAGAGACTGCCTCTGACTCCCACCATTCATAATGGAAACAAAAATCAGACCACA
>NW_895345.1:0-822 GCF_000209065.1 Trypanosoma cruzi | reverse complement strand
GGCAAGAGCTCGCGAAATTCCTCCAAGCAGCGGATAGTTCAGGGTTGTTTGGTGTCCAGTGTGTGAACACGCAAACAGATATTGACAGAGAGTGTCTCTGACTCCCACCATTCACAATCGAAAACAAAAATTCAGACCACAACGTGTGATGCAGCGGCCGCTCGAAAACGATCAGCCGAGTGCAGCACCCGTGTGGGCAAGAGCTCGCGAAATTCCTCCAAGCAGCGGATAGTTCAGGGTTGTTTGGTGTCCAGTGTGTGAACACGCAAACAGATATTGACAGAGACTGCCTCTGACTCCCACCATTCATAATCGGAAACAAAAATTTAGACCACAACGTGTGATGCAGCAGCCGCTCGAAAACGATCAGCCGAGTGCAGCACCCGTGTGGGCAAGAGCTCGCAAAATTCCTCCAAGCAGCGGATAGTTCAGGGTTGTTTGGTGTCCAGTGCATGAACACGCAAACAGATATTGACAGAGAGTGTCTCTGACTCCCACCATTCATAATCGGAAACAAAAATTTAGACCACAACGTGTGATGCAGCAGCCGCTCGAAAACGATCAGCCGAGTGCAGCACCCTCGTGGGCAAGAGCTCGCGAAATTCCTCCAAGCAGTGGATAATTCAGGGTTGTTTGGTGTCCAGTGTGTGAACACGCAAACAGATATTGACAGAGACTGCCTCTGACTCCCACCATTCATAATCGGAAACAAAAATTTAGACCACAACGTGTGATGCAGCGGCCGCTCGAAAACGATCAGCCGAGTGCAGCACCCGTGTGGGCAAGAGCTCGCGAAATTCCTCCAAGCAGCGGATAGTTCAG
>NW_895344.1:0-822 GCF_000209065.1 Trypanosoma cruzi | reverse complement strand
TTTTCGAGCGGCTGCTGCACCACACGCTGTGGTCTAAATTTTTGTTTCGAATTATGAATGGTGGTGGTCAGAGGCACTCTCTTTCAATGTCTGTTTGCGTGTTCACACACTGAACGCCAAACAACCCGGAACTATCCGCTGCTTGGAGGAATTTCGCGAGATCTTGCCCACAACGGTGCTGCACTCGGCGGATCGTTTTCGAGCGGCTGCTGCACCACACGCTGTGGTCTAAATTTTTGTTTCGAATTATGAATGGTGGTGGTCAGAGGCACTCTCTTTCAATGTCTGTTTGCGTGTTCACACACTGAACGCCAAACAACCCGGAACTATCCGCTGCTTGGAGGAATTTCGCGAGATCCTGCCCACAACGGTGCTGCACTCGGCGGATCGTTTTCGAGCGGCTGCTGCACCACACGCTGTGGTCTAAATTTTTGTTTCGAATTATGAATGGTGGTGGTCAGAGGCACTCTCTTTCAATGTCTGTTTGCGTGTTCACACACTGAACGCCAAACAACCCGGAACTATCCGCTGCTTGGAGGAATTTCGCGAGATCGTGCCCACAACGGTGCTGCACTCGGCGGATCGTTTTCGAGCGGCTGCTGCACCACACGCTGTGGTCTAAATTTTTGTTTCGAATTATGAATGGTGGTGGTCAGAGGCACTCTCTTTCAATGTCTGTTTGCGTGTTCACACACTGAACGCCAAACAACCCGGAACTATCCGCTGCTTGGAGGAATTTCGCGAGATCCTGCCCACAAGGGTGCTGCAGTCGGCGGATCGTTTTCGAGCGGCTGCTGCACCGCACGCTGTGGTCTAAATTTT
>NW_895343.1:0-822 GCF_000209065.1 Trypanosoma cruzi | reverse complement strand
GCGGCGCCCGCGCGCTCGGAGAGCCCACCCACCGCCCGCCCCGGCCCGGTGAAGAAGCGACAGGCGGCATCGCGAAAGCAAAAACAATTATAATGATTTTTCTACCTGATGATGCCGGCCACCTCAACCTAGTGCCAGGGTCTTGCGGTCTTCGCGAGAAGGAAAATAAGCATCTAGCGCCCTTCCTCGGAGTGCGTGGATGTGGTGCACTCGGCCAAGTATGGTCGTACCCGGCGACGCGCCACGCGATGCGCAGCCGCCCGCCCGCCGGCGACAGGCAAGCCACGGAAGAGCCGCGGGAGATGATGAAAATAGAAAAAAAAACGGTAGGAAAAAAGGCAAGAACAAATTTAAAAATGAAGCTCCGCAGGCCCTTTTCCGGATTTTGCCATGAAGCCTCCGGACGCCTCGCTTCCCCACATGTGGCGCGGAAACTGCGTCAGTAATTTTTCTTTTTTGCTGCGGCGCCCGCGCGCTCGGAGAGCCCACCCACCGCCCGCCCCGGCGCGGTGAAGAAGCGACTGGCGGCGCGCGGTGGCGGAAAAAAAAAAAAATAGTGGGAAGGGTACGGCACCCCGGGTTCCAGCGCCATCACTGATCGCCGTACTAACGAGGCCTGTGGCCGCTTAACTTCACAAATCGGACGGGATGTGGTGCACTCGGCCAAGTATGGTCGTACCCGGCGACGCGCCACGCGATGCGCAGCCGCCCGCCCGCCGGCGACAGGCAAGCCACGGAAGAGCCGCGGGAGATGATGAAAATAGAAAAAAAAACGGTAGGAAAAAAGGCAAGAACAAATTAAAAATGAAGCTCCGCAGGCCT
>NW_895342.1:0-822 GCF_000209065.1 Trypanosoma cruzi | reverse complement strand
TTTCCCTCCTCCTTCCGCTGGATCCGGTCACGCGGCGACGGTTGTGTGTGCGGGGTGCCTTCACTGCAGCAACACGTGAGAGCATACAAATATGTGTGTGTGGGCGGTCTGTGTGCTGTTGGTCCTTTCAGAGCCTTCGAATTTCACAGTAACGTTTAGCGCTAGTTTTCTTTCTTCGTAAGAGAGTGAAAGAAATGAAGAAAACAGGCTAATAAAATATGGGTGAAAGAATAAGCACCGCCATCTACAGTGAGTGGCACCATCATCCCCGCCGCAGTCACTCCCCACAACAACAACTCACGCACACAGACACACGGAACGAGACGGAAGAACAGTGCACCGGGAACACACAGCGACTGCCACCACCAGCAGCAGCAGTCACTGCGGATGTGTCGTTATTCACGCGTCAGCACACACCGAGCAACGCCCACACACGATAACAACCAGCGGGAGGCAAAAGAGCACAACCGCCCTCGAAACACCGACACGCTGCCGCCCGTCGTTCAATTCTTGTCCCTCCATCGCACCCGCTCCGCCGCTGGCGCACATCACCCCGCACAGCCGGAGGTTCTCCAGTCGACGTATCCACTGCTGCAGTGATGCGTCAACAGTTGCAACTGCCAAGCAAGAATCCAACCGCACATGTCCCAGGCACCCAAAATGCCACACCACTCACCGGCCGCACGCTGCCAACATCACGCCCACAACACATCGGAAACATTCAAATCACGGGCTCCCGTCCTCCCTCCTCGCAAGATGCCGCACCATGGCAGCACGTCAGCGCGGCCACCCACGCCAGAAGCTACCGCTCGCAACACCATC
>NW_895341.1:0-822 GCF_000209065.1 Trypanosoma cruzi | reverse complement strand
TAAACATGTCGCTTTCGTTTTCCAGGGGACAACGCAAATGTGCTCGATTGTTCGAAGATCGAACTTAACACCTTACGTGAAAATGGGTCGCGCGACCACATTTTTTTTAGCTCAGTGGCAAAACAAGCTCACAATTTCATCCGGGGTGCGGGTTCGAGCCCCGAAGAAGCCTAAGTTTTTTTCCTTTTTTTTTTGGAATTCTTGTTTCTTATTGCTTTTTAAACTTCTGGTTTGCAGGACGGTGTGCGAGTTCTGCAATCGCACTGATTCCATCAGTTTCGTGGTGTGTGCGGCTGCGGCTGCGGTGGTGGCCGCGTGAGAGTGAGTGAGAGAGCGCCATGCACCGCCCGCACACACACTCGTCTTTCACCCACTCTCTGTGTGTGTCCCCTTGCATGGACTCTCGCCCTCACCTCATCCCACGAAGCACACACATAATGTGCCCATTGTATATATTGCATGCACACCCATGCAGGCCCGTTGGTGCTCTCTTTTGCACGACACGCACCGCTGCCGTCCTGCCTGACTGCATGGGCGGAGCACCGTAACTGTTTCTGTTTTGTTTTTATTGCATTGAGTGGGCAACCTCTCTCTCTCTCTCCCTGTGTGTGTGTTTTGCTTTACGGGAGCAATGAGAGTGTGTGCGCTGGTCGTCCCACGCTTCGGCTTTTTGTTTTGTTTTTCATTGTTTTGTGGTTGAGAGCACCCATTCCGCGGGCTGCGTGTGTGTGTTTGTGTGTGATGATATGAGTAATTTGTGCGTGTGTGCTATCTGCCTCTCTCTGCCGTTGCTTTCTTCTGACTCTCTTGTGGCGCACAGCT
>NW_895340.1:0-822 GCF_000209065.1 Trypanosoma cruzi | reverse complement strand
GTGGTGTCCCCTGCATGGATTTTGCCTTCACTCACCCCCACGAGGCACACACAATAATGTGCCCATTGTATATATGCATGCACACCCATGCAGGCCCGTTGGTGCTCTCTTTTGCACGACACGCACCGCTGCCGTCCTGCCTGGCTGCATGGACGGAGCACCGTAACTGTTTCTGTTTTGTTTTTATTGCATTGAGTGGGCGACCTCTCTCTCTCTCCCTCTGTGTGTGTGTTTTGCTTTACGGGAGTAATGAGAGTGTGTGTGCGCTGGTCGTCCCACGCTTCGGCTTTTTGTTTTGTTTTCCTTTTTGATTTTGTGGTTGAGTGCACCCATTCCGCGGCTGCGTGTGTGTGTGTGTGTGTGTTGATGATATGAGTAATTTGCGTGTGTGCTATCTGCCTCTCTCTGCCGTTGCTTTCTTCAGACTCTCTTGTGGCGCACAGCTGCTCCGCAAGTATAGGCGCTGCCAAACACACAAGCACATGCACACACACATGCCGTGTTTAAAACGCTGAGAATGCACGCACGCACAGGATTGTGGCTGCGGAGGCCCTCGCGAGGGGGGAAAAGCCTGCATTTTGTTTTTTTTGACATGTTGCTCGGTGTGTGCTGACGCGTGACGAATAACAACACGCCCCAATAAGCAGAAAAGAAGTAAAACAAAATGGCGCTGAGCGGCACACCGGTAAGCCAAAAATACGCAATCACCAATAAAAAAGCCGGCGATCACCCAGCAGGCACATCAAGCCTCCTAAAAACCAACCTGGAACAGACAAAAAAAAAGAGACAATCATAGAAAACAAAGATCCCCGCCCCCACTTC
>NW_895339.1:0-822 GCF_000209065.1 Trypanosoma cruzi | reverse complement strand
TTCGAGCGGCTGCTGCACCACACGTTGTGGTCTAAATTTTGTTTTTGAATTATGAATGGCGGGAGTCAGAGACACTCTCTTTCAATGTATGTTTGCGTGTGCACACACTGGACACCAAACAACCCTGAATTATCCGCTTCTTGGAGGAATTTCGCGAGCTCTTGCCCACAAGGGTGCTGCAGTCGGCGGATCGTTTTCGAGCGGCTGCTGCACCACACGCTGTGGTCTAAATTTTTGTTTCGAATTATGAATGGCGGGAGTCAGAGGCACTCTCTTTCAATGTATGTTTGCGTGTGCACACACTGGACACCAAACAACCCTGAATTATCCGCTTCTTGGAGGAGTTTCGCGAGCTCTTGCCCACAAGGGTGCTGCACTCGGCGGATCGTTTTCGAGCGGCTGCTGCACCACACGCTGTGGTCTAAATTTTTGTTTCGAATTATGAATGGCGGGAGTCAGAGACACTCTCTTTCAATGTATGTTTGCGTGTGCACACACTGGACACCAAACAACCCTGAACTATCCGCTGCTTGGAGGAGTTTCGCGAGCTCTTGCCCACAAGGGTGCTGCACTCGGCGGATCGTTTTCGAGCGGCTGCTGCACCACACGCTGTGGTCTAAATTTTTGTTTCGAATTATGAATGGCGGGAGTCAGAGACACTCTCTTTCAATGTATGTTTGCGTGTGCACACACTGGACACCAAACAACCCTGAATTATCCGCTTCTTGGAGGAATTTCGCGAGCTCTTGCCCACAAGGGTGCTGCACTCGGCGGATCGTTTTCGAGCGGCTGCTGCACCACACGTTGTGTCTAAATTCTTCC
>NW_895338.1:0-822 GCF_000209065.1 Trypanosoma cruzi | reverse complement strand
GGGATGATAACCTTACCTTATGGGGGACGATAACCTTATGGGGGACGATAACCTTATGGGGGACGATAACCTTATGGGGGACGATAACCTTATGGGGGACGATAACCTTATGGGGGACGATAACCTTATGGGGGATGATAACCTTATGGGGGATGATAACCTTATGGGGGATGATAACCTTATGGGGGACGATAACCTTATGGGGGACGATAACCTTATGGGGGACGATAACCTTATGGGGGATGATAACCTTATGGGGGACGATAACCTTATGGGGGACGATAACCTTATGGGGGACGATAACCTTATGGGGGACGATAACCTTATGGGGGATGATAACCTTATGGGGGATGATAACCTTATGGGGGACGATAACCTTATGGGGGACGATAACCTTATGGGGGACGATAACCTTATGGGGGACGATAACCTTATGGGGGACGATAACCTTATGGGGGACGATAACCTTATGGGGGACGATAACCTTATGGGGGACGATAACCTTATGGGGGATGATAACCTTATGGGGGACGATAACCTTATGGGGGACGATAACCTTATGGGGGACGATAACCTTATGGGGGACGATAACCTTATGGGGGATGATAACCTTATGGGGGATGATAACCTTATGGGGGACGATAACCTTATGGGGGACGATAACCTTATGGGGGATGATAACCTTATGGGGGATGATAACCTTATGGGGGACGATAATCATCTTATGGGGGACGATAACCTTATGGGGGACGATAATCATCTTATGGGGGACGATAACCTTATGGGGGACGATAACCTTATGGGGGATGATAACCTTATGGG
>NW_895337.1:0-822 GCF_000209065.1 Trypanosoma cruzi | reverse complement strand
TGAGGAGGTGGAGGAGGTACGGCTGCACGAGGCCTTCAGTCGCCGCCTCCCCTCAGCGGGACTTTGCCTGGCGCTTGAGGCAAGCATCGCCATTTTAACCAAGAGAGCATGGAGGACGTCGTCATGGGGTGGGAGGACCTGCGCGCTGTCGTGCGTCACCCCGACTTCATCACGAGGCTTCTGGAGTACTACCCGACCGTCGAGAACAGCATGGACGAGCACCAGGACATCATCAAACGCTACCAGCCAAGGCTCCTCAAGCTGCAGGAACAGGTACGGCTCTCCCCACGGAAAATTGTTTCGGCCAATTCTGTTTCACTTGAGTCCGTGTTTTGCGACTGGGCACTCGCCCAACTGGGGTTCATTATTGTTTATCCCGAGATAAAAAAGTCTCAGGCGCGCGCAAAAGAAATCAGTGAGGCAATAAACAACAACATTCGCACAATGAAGTTGCTTGAAACACAAATCAGTCAAATCATTGAACAACAACATCTCTACAAGGAGGGTAACAATGTAGTTAATTGCAACAAAGCTGACAGCGATACGTGCCTCAGCTTTGCGGAGGCAAGTGACATCGCACCAATCACCGTTCCCCGCTCATCCATAACAGCAGCAATTCCGGGCAAAGGCAGCGGAATTGTCATCGTTGGAAAGGATGAGGCCAAACGTCTCACTTCCAGGACGGCCATGCACCGCCCGCTAATCTATGCAGCCTTGGGCAGCGCACTGGAGGAGCGAGCGAGGCTAGAAGCGAAAAATACCGACAAAACAAAGTTGATTCAGGACCTACAACAAGAAAAGGACAATGTATAAGTCAAAACA
>NW_895336.1:0-822 GCF_000209065.1 Trypanosoma cruzi | reverse complement strand
CGTCGGCTGAGCTTCCACACCATGCCAGAAAAGAGCACGGAGTGTCCCAGCCGTGGACGAGGCAGCAGCTGCTCAGGGCTAATGTCATGCAAGACGCGCTGCAACAACGAATCCTCCACATCAGAGACTCTTAGAACCTCCGGAAAGTTACTCAGCGCTGCGACGAGGAGGGGCTCGCGCAGAAGTTGAGTGGTGTCTGGACGCTCCACGGACGACTTGCGGAGTAGTGCGTACACGGTGCGCTTCAAATCCACACTGTGCGAAGTCTTTATGGGCAGCACCTCCTCATGAAGAACCTTGTGGCGCAGCTCCTCATACTTGGTGCCCTCAAACGGGCGTCTGCCGGTCATGGCCTCGTACAGGATAACACCAAGCGACCAAATATCGGCGGCTGCTCCGTAGCGCTCATTCCGCCATAATTCTGGCGCAACGTAAGCGGGGGTGCCGCATATGGTGAGGCCCACGTCACCACTGATGGTGTCATACGCGTTGCTGAAGCCAAAGTCTCCCAGCTTCAAGAGTCCCGTCGTTTTCAAAAGAACATTGGCAGGTTTGAGATCACGATGGAGAATCTTTTTCTTCGTATGGAGGTAGTGAAGGGCCAGGACAAGCTTTAGCAGAATATGAACTATCTGGTGCTCCAGCAGCTTCCCGCCATCGCGCATCTGATAGCGTAAATCGCCGGCGTCACAGTACTCCATGACGAAAAAAAAGTGCGACTCTGTCTCAGGCTTCTCGTGAAGCCGAATGCATGCAAAGTGGTCAATAGACTCCAAACAGCGCACTTCTGTCCGCACCCGCAACAACTTTGGTTCACGGTAA
>NW_895335.1:0-822 GCF_000209065.1 Trypanosoma cruzi | reverse complement strand
ATAGTTCAGGGTTGTTTGGCGTCCAGTGTGTGAACACGCAAACAGACATTGAAAGAGAGTGCCTCTGACCACCACCATTCATAATTCGAAACAAAAATTTAGACCACAGCGTGTGGTGCAGCAGCCGCTCGAAAACGATTATCCGACTGCAGCACCCTTGTGGGCAAGATCTCGCGACATTCCTCCAAGCAGCGGATAGTTCAGGGTTGTTTGGCGTCCAGTGTGTGAACACGCAAACAGACATTGAAAGAGAGTGCCTCTGACCACCACCATTCATAATTCGAAACAAAAATTTAGACCACAGCCTGTGGTGCAGCAGCCGCTCGAAAACGATTATCCGACTGCAGCACCCTTGTGGGCAAGATCTCGCGACATTCCTCCAAGCAGCGGATAGTTCAGGGTTGTTTGGCGTCCAGTGTGTGAACACGCAAACAGACATTGAAAGAGAGTGCCTCTGACCACCACCATTCATAATTCGAAACAAAAATTTAGACCACAGCCTGTGGTGCAGCAGCCGCTCGAAAACGATTATCCGACTGCAGCACCCTTGTGGGCAAGATCTCGCGACATTCCTCCAAGCAGCGGATAGTTCAGGGTTGTTTGGCGTCCAGTGTGTGAACACGCAAACAGACATTGAAAGAGAGTGCCTCTGACCACCACCATTCATAATTCGAAACAAAAATTTAGACCACAGCGTGTGGTGCAGCAGCCGCTCGAAAACGATTATCCGACTGCAGCACCCTTGTGGGCAAGATCTCGCGACATTTCCTCCAGCAGCGGATAGTTCAGGGTTGTTTGGCGTCCAGTGTGTGAACACGCAAA
>NW_895334.1:0-822 GCF_000209065.1 Trypanosoma cruzi | reverse complement strand
GAAATTCCTCCAAGCAGAGGATAGTTCCGGGTGGTTGGCGTCCAGTGTGTGACCACGCAACAGAACATTGAAAGAGAGTGTCTCTGACCACCACCATCCCATATTCGAAACAAAAATTTAGACCACAGCGTGTGGTGCAGCAGCCGCTCGAAAACGATTATCCGAGTGCAGCACCGTTGTGGGCAAGAGCTCGCGAAATTCCTCCAAGCAGCGGATAGTTCCGGGTTGTTTGGCGTCCAGTGTGTGAACACGCAAACAGACATTGAAAGAGAGTGTCTCTGACCACCACCATCCATAATTCGAAACAAAAATTTAGACCACAGCGTGTGGTGCAGCAGCCGCTCGAAAACGATCCGCCGAGTGCAGCACCGTTGTGGGCAAGAGCTCGCGAAATTCCTCCAAGCAGAGGATAGTTCCGGGTTGTTTGGCGTCCAGTGTGTGAACACGCAAACAGACATTGAAAGAGAGTGTCTCTGACCACCACCATCCATAATTCGAAACAAAAATTTAGACCACAGCGTGTGGTGCAGCAGTCGCTCGAAAACGATCCGCCGAGTGCAGCACCGTTGTGGGCAAGAGCTCGCGAAATTCCTCCAAGCAGCGGATAGTTCCGGGTTGTTTGGCGTCCAGTGTGTGAACACGCAAACAGACATTGAAAGAGAGTGTCTCTGACCACCACCATCCATAATTCGAAACAAAAATTTAGACCACAGCGTGTGGTGCAGCAGCCGCTCGAAAACGATTAGCCGAGTGCAGCACCGTTGTGGGCAAGAGCTCGCGAAATTCCTCCAAGCAGCGGATAGTTCCGGGTGTTGGCGTCCA
>NW_895333.1:0-822 GCF_000209065.1 Trypanosoma cruzi | reverse complement strand
GACTCCCGCCATTCATAATTCGAAACAAAAATTTAGACCACAGCGTGTGGTGCAGCAGCCGCTCGAAAACGATCCGCCGACTGCAGCACCATTGTGGGCAAGAGCTCGCGAAACTCCTCCAAGCAGCGGATAATTCAGGGTTGTTTGGTGTCCAGTGTGTGAACATGCAAACATACATTGAAGGAGAGTGCCTCTGACTCCCGCCATTCATAATTCGAAACAAAAATTTAGACCACAGCGTGTGGTGCAGCAGCCGCTCGAAAACGATCCGCCGAGTGCAGCACCATTGTGGGCAAGAGCTCGCGAAACTCCTCCAAGAAGCGGATAATTCAGGGTTGTTTGGTGTCCAGTGTGTGCACACGCAAACATACATTGAAAGAGAGTGCCTCTGACTCCCGCCATTCATAATTCGAAACAAAAATTTAGACCACAGCGTGTGGTGCAGCAGCCGCTCGAAAACGATCCGCCGACTGCAGCACCATTGTGGGCAAGAGCTCGCGAAACTCCTCCAAGAAGCGGATAATTCAGGGTTGTTTGGTGTCCAGTGTGTGCACACGCAAACATACATTGAAAGAGAGTGTCTCTGACTCCCGCCATTCATAATTCGAAACAAAAATTTAGACAACAACGTGTGGTGCAGCAGCCGCTCGAAAACGATCCGCCGACTGCAGCACCCTTGTGGGCAAGAGCTCGCGAAATTCCTCCAAGAAGCGGATAATTCAGGGTTGTTTGGTGTCCAGTGTGTGCACACGCAAACATACATTGAAAGAGAGTGCCTCTGACTCCCGCCATTCATAATTCGAAACTAAAAATTTAGACAAC
>NW_895332.1:0-822 GCF_000209065.1 Trypanosoma cruzi | reverse complement strand
AACTATCCGCTGCTGGAGGAATTTCGCGAGCTCTTGCCCACACGGGTGCTGCAGTCGGCTGATCGTTTTCGAGCGGCCGCTGCATCACACGTGTGGTCCAAATTTTTTGTTTCCGATTGTGAATGTGGGAGTCAGAGACACTCTCTGTCAATATCTGTTTGCGTGTTCACACACTGGACACCAAACAACCCTGAACTATCCGCTGCTTGGAGGAATTTCGCGAGCTCTTGCCCACACGGGTGCTGCACTCGGCTGATCGTTTTCGAGCGGCCGCTGCATCACACGTTGTGGTCCAAATTTTTGTTTCCGATTGTGAATGGTGGGAGTCAGAGACACTCTCTGTCAATATCTGTTTGCGTGTTCACACGCTGGACACCAAACAACCCTGAACTATCCGCTGCTTGGAGGAATTTCGCGAGCTCTTGCCCACACGGGTGCTGCACTCGGCTGATCGTTTTCGAGCGGCCGCTGCATCACACGTTGTGGTCCAAATTTTTGTTTCCGATTGTGAATGGTGGGAGTCAGAGACACTCTCTGTCAATATCTGTTTGCGTGTTCACACACTGGACACCAAACAACCCTGAACTATCCGCTGCTTGGAGGAATTTCGCGAGCTCTTGCCCACACGGGTGCTGCAGTCGGCTGATCGTTTTCGAGCGGCCGCTGCATCACACGTTGTGGTCCAAATTTTTGTTTCCGATTGTGAATGGTGGGAGTCAGAGACACTCTCTGTCAATATCTGTTTGCGTGTTCACACGCTGGACACCAAACAACCCTGAACTATCCGCTGCTTGGAGGAATATCGCGAGCTCTTGCCCACAC
>NW_895331.1:0-822 GCF_000209065.1 Trypanosoma cruzi | reverse complement strand
CAGAGGCACTCTCTGTCAATATCTGTTTGCGGTTCACACACTGGACACCACACAACCCTGAACTATCCGCTGCTGGAGGAATTTCGCGAGCTCTTGCCCACACGGGTGCTGCACTCGGCTGATCGTTTTCGAGCGGCCGCTGCATCACACGTTGTGGTCCAAATTTTTGTTTCCGATTGTGAATGGTGGGAGTCAGAGGCACTCTCTGTCAATATCTGTTTGCGTGTTCACACACTGGACACCAAACAACCCTGAACTATCCGCTGCTTGGAGGAATTTCGCGAGCTCTTGCCCACACGGGTGCTGCACTCGGCTGATCGTTTTCGAGCGGCTGCTGCATCACACGTTGTGGTCCAAATTTTTGTTTCCGATTGTGAATGGTGGGAGTCAGAGGCACTCTCTGTCAATATCTGTTTGCGTGTTCACACACTGGACACCAAACAACCCTGAACTATCCGCTGCTTGGAGGAATTTCGCGAGCTCTTGCCCACACGGGTGCTGCACTCGGCTGATCGTTTTCGAGCGGCTGCTGCATCACACGTTGTGGTCCAAATTTTCGTTTCCGATTGTGAATGGTGGGAGTCAGAGGCACTCTCTGTCAATATCTGTTTGCGTGTTCACACACTGGACACCAAACAAACCTGAATTATCCGCTGCTTGGAGGAATTTCGCGAGCTCTTGCCCACACGGGTGCTGCACTCGGCTGATCGTTTTCGAGCGGCCGCTGCATCACACGTTGTGGTCCAAATTTTTGTTTCCGATTGTAGAATGGTGGGAGTCAGAGGCACTCTCTGTAAATATCTGTTTGCGGTTCACACCACT
>NW_895330.1:0-822 GCF_000209065.1 Trypanosoma cruzi | reverse complement strand
CACGCCCGAAGGACGCGTACACAATATGTTTCTCTTTCTTTTCGTGCTTTCTCAAACAAATCCGATGGACCGCAGACGGCACGGCAACACCTGCCCCCAGACCTCGTGGTGTTACAACCGTGTGCCCCAGTAGTACGCGGCCGGTCCGGGCGCTGGTCAATGCCGTCAGCCCTGCGTCAGCAACAACAATCCCATGAGGGAAGCATTGCTGGCTCCTGGCTTCCCCGGATAATACAGGGCAACCGGCCCTGGCACCACGATGTTGCAGTCAAGCATGAAATCGCAAGAGGAAGCAATGTTGGCGCCAGCACGAAAATGCCGTCTCACCATCAATGGGGTGCGGCGTCTCAGTCCATGCAGCCACACGGAGTGAGCCATTTCCCCAATAGAACTTACTCGTCGTCCATCCCTTAAAAATGCTTCTGTTAGTGATGGGCCTTAGAGCACAATAGAAGAAAATGGACAATGCGGTAGTACTGCGACACCGCCAGCCACAATGATTCCCTCATACCGAGGCAATTCTCCAATTACGCCTCGTATGCTCACACACACAATCAACATACCATATAAAGATCACCCAATGTTTTTCACCAGAAACCAAACAACCCCACACCCCCCTAATTTTCTTCTGCCACTGTTATGTTCGATAGCGTTGGTCATTTTTGACATCTTTTTGTAACACCGTCGCCTGGTGCTGGTGCACCCGCACCGTATGCACACAAAATTATCAAAAAATATATAAATCCCACAATATTTCTTTACCAAAAATCAAAATTGCCCCCTTTCATTCCCCAATTTATTTCCTATTCGACGGTCTCTTCC
>NW_895329.1:0-822 GCF_000209065.1 Trypanosoma cruzi | reverse complement strand
TGGGTGTGCATGCATATATACAATGGGCACATTATTGTGTGTGCTTCGTGGGGTGAGGCGACGACGAGAGTCCATGCAAGGGGACACACACACAGAGAGAGAAGGAAGTGTGTGTATGCGGGCGGTGCATGGCTCTCTCACACTCACTTTCACGCGGCCACCACCGCAGCCGCAGCCGCACAAACCACGAAACAGATGGAATCAGTGCGATTGCAGAACTCGCACACCGTCCTGCAAACCAGAAGTTTAAAAAGCAATATGAAACAAGAATTCAAAAAAAAAAAAAAAATGGAAAAAACTTAGGCTTCTGCGGGAATCGAACCCGCGTCCCCGGATGACATTGTGAGCGTGTTTGCCACTGAGCTAAAAAAATGCGGTCGCGCGACTCCTTTTCACGTAAAGTATTAATGTCGATCTTCGAACAATCGAGCACATTTGCGTTGTCCCCTGGAAAACGAAAAAGACGTGTTTAGGATGCGCAGCCGCAGCGTGGTTACTACTGTAAGTCGTCATATATCTAACGCCCGAGGCCACCGCTGCAGCTTGGATAATTCGACACGTCGTGCTGTATCTAACGTCCGGGGCAGCCGCTGCAACTTGGATAATTCGACACGTCGTCCCGTATCTAACGTCCGGGGCAGCCGCTGCAACTTGGATAATTCGACACGTCGTGCTGTATCTAGCGTCCGGGGCCACCGCCCTACCATTTTTTATTTCTTGCGGCGGCCAACCCCGGCAGTAAGGACAAAAAAAAGAATCGCGTTTTCTTTAATGTTTTTCCTGTTTGGGGGCGGGGATCTTTTTTTCTATGATGTCTCTTTC
>NW_895328.1:0-822 GCF_000209065.1 Trypanosoma cruzi | reverse complement strand
GAGCCTCACCCAGCCCGAGGTGGCGATATCTTCACGGCGTGGCGGCGCCGCACCCTCATTCCTCTGGAATCGGTTGTGCTCCGCATTGAACTTGGCCGCGTATGCGCCCTGCCTCGGCAACAGGCAAATCTGCTTGTCCGTCATTTTGTGCGGTTTCACGTGCCATACCGCCTTATACTGCTGCTGCTGCTCGCTGCACTCCTTTGGTTCCTGGTGGCTGGGAAATGGATCGGCCTTTCCTGCCGCATGAACTTGACGTGACCATCCGTGACTCTTTGCTTGGCTCAGCCCCTGGCCCCGACGACATGTTGAATGAATTCCTGCACCGTCCCGGGCCCGTTGCGCATGGCACACTTAGAACGATGATCCACAACTCCTTCGCAAACGGCAGCCTGCCTGGCTCCTGGAAAATGGGAGATGCTATTCCTATCCCCAAGCCCGGGAAGGATCCATGCCGCCCAGAGAGTTACAGACCCATCACGCTGCTCTCTGTTTTACCAAAGTTAGCCGAAGGAATGATTCACCGCCGTCTGTCAGCGTTATTGCCGCACCACCCACGTCAATTTTGGATTTGCACCTCCGCGTTCTACGTCGGACGTGGTGGCACTTGTTGTCGACAAATTACTCGTGGATTGAATGAGTTTGGCATTGTGGAGCATGAGCGTCCTGGAGACGACGCCCCCACACGACGCCCTCGTCGCTTGTGGTCTCGATTGATTTTCCGACTGCGTTCGACACCACTGACCATGGGAATTTATTCTGCATGCTTGACAGACTTCCGCGCCTTGGCCTCGAACCAAACACTGGCTGCACAACTACCTG
>NW_895327.1:0-822 GCF_000209065.1 Trypanosoma cruzi | reverse complement strand
AAAGAATCGCGTTTTCTTTAATGTTTTTCCTGTTGGGGGGCGGGGATCTTTGTTTTCTATGATTGTCTCTTTTTTTTTGTCTGTTCCAGGTTGGTTTTTAGGAGGCTTGATGTGCCTGCTGGGTGATCGCCGGCTTTTTTATTGGTGATTGCGTATTTTTGGCTTACCGGTGTGCCGCTCAGCGCCATTTTGTTTTACTTCTTTTCTGCTTATTGGGGCGTGTTGTTATTCGTCACGCGTCAGCACACACCGAGCAACATGTCAAAAAAAAAAACAAAATGCAGGCTTTTTCCCCCCTCGCGAGGGCCTCCGCAGCCACAATCCTGTGCGTGCGTGCATTCTCAGCGTTTTAAACACGGCATGTGTGTGTGCATGTGCTTGTGTGTTTGGCAGCGCCTATACTTGCGGAGCAGCTGTGCGCCACAAGAGAGTCTGAAGAAAGCAACGGCAGAGAGAGGCAGATAGCACACACGCAAATTACTCATATCATCGCACACACACACACACGCAGCCGCTCGAAAACGATCCGCCGAGTGCAGCACCCCTGTGGGCAAGAGCTCGCGAAATTCCTCCAAGCAGCGGATAGTTCCGGGTTGTTTGGCGTCCAGTGTGTGAACACGCAAACGGACATTGAAAGAGAGTGCCTCTGACCGCCACCATTCATAATTCGAAACAAAAATTTAGACCACAGCGTGTGGTGCAGCAGCCGCTCGAAAACGATCCGCCGAGTGCAGCACCCCTGTGGGCAAGATCTCGCGAAATTCCTCCAAGCAGCGGATAGTTCAGGGTTGTTTGGTGTCCAGTGTGTGAACACGCAAACAC
>NW_895326.1:0-822 GCF_000209065.1 Trypanosoma cruzi | reverse complement strand
CTGACCACCACCATCCATAATTCGAAACAAAAATTTAGACCACAGCGTGTGGTGCAGCAGCCGCTCGAAAACGATCCGCCGAGTGCAGCACCGTTGTGGGCAAGAGCTCGCGAAATTCCTCCAAGCAGAGGATAGTTCCGGGTTGTTTGGCGTCCAGTGTGTGAACACGCAAACAGACATTGAAAGAGAGTGTCTCTGACCACCACCATCCATAATTCGAAACAAAAATTTAGACCACAGCGTGTGGTGCAGCAGCCGCTCGAAAACGATCCGCCGAGTGCAGCACCGTTGTGGGCAAGAGCTCGCGAAATTCCTCCAAGCAGAGGATAGTTCCGGGTTGTTTGGCGTCCAGTGTGTGAACACGCAAACAGACATTGAAAGAGAGTGTCTCTGACCACCACCATCCATAATTCGAAACAAAAATTTAGACCACAGCGTGTGGTGCAGCAGCCGCTCGAAAACGATCCGCCGAGTGCAGCACCGTTGTGGGCAAGAGCTCGCGAAATTCCTCCAAGCAGAGGATAGTTCCGGGTTGTTTGGCGTCCAGTGTGTGAACACGCAAACAGACATTGAAAGAGAGTGTCTCTGACCACCACCATCCATAATTCGAAACAAAAATTTAGACCACAGCGTGTGGTGCAGCAGCCGCTCGAAAACGATTAGCCGAGTGCAGCACCGTTGTGGGCAAGAGCTCGCGAAATTCCTCCAAGCAGCGGATAATTCAGGGTTGTTTGGCGTCCCAGTGTGTGAACACGCAAACAGACATGAAAGAGAGTGTCTCTGACCACCACCATCCATAATTCGAAACAAAAATTTATACCA
>NW_895325.1:0-822 GCF_000209065.1 Trypanosoma cruzi | reverse complement strand
TGCAGCAGCCGCTCGAAAACGATTATCCGACTGCAGCACCCTTGTGGGCAAGATCTCGCGACATTCCTCCAAGCAGCGGATAGTTCAGGGTTGTTTGGCGTCCAGTGTGTGAACACGCAAACAGACATTGAAAGAGAGTGCCTCTGACCACCACCATTCATAATTCGAAACAAAAATTTAGACCACAGCGTGTGGTGCAGCAGCCACTCGAAAACGATCCGCCGAGTGCAGCACCCTTGTGGGCAAGATCTCGCGACATTCCTCCAAGCAGCGGATAGTTCAGGGTTGTTTGGCGTCCAGTGTGTGAACACGCAAACAGACATTGAAAGAGAGTGCCTCTGACCACCACCATTCATAATTCGAAACAAAAATTTAGACCACAGCGTGTGGTGCAGCAGCCACTCGAAAACGATTATCCGAGTGCAGCACCCTTGTGGGCAAGATCTCGCGACATTCCTCCAAGCAGCGGATAGTTCAGGGTTGTTTGGCGTCCAGTGTGTGAACACGCAAACAGACATTGAAAGAGAGTGCCTCTGACCACCACCATTCATAATTCGAAACAAAAATTTAGACCACAGCGTGTGGTGCAGCAGCCACTCGAAAACGATCTGCCGAGTGCAGCACCCATGTGGGCAAGATCTCGCGACATTCCTCCAAGCAGCGGATAGTTCAGGGTTGTTTGGCGTCCAGTGTGTGAACACGCAAACAGACATTGAAAGAGAGTGCCTCTGACCACCACCATTCATAATTCGAAACAAAAATTTAGACCACAGCGTGTGGTGCAGCAGCCACTCGAAAACGATTATCCGAATGCAGCACGCC
>NW_895324.1:0-822 GCF_000209065.1 Trypanosoma cruzi | reverse complement strand
CGGGCTGCGTGTGTGTGTGATGATATGAGTAATTTGTGCGTGTGTGCTATCTGCCTCTCTCTGCCGTTGCTTTCTTCTGACTCTCTTGTGGCGCACAGCTGCTCTGCAATTATAGACGCTGCCAAACACACTCACACGCCGTGCTGCACACGCTGTGGAGCGGCGTGAATGCTGAGGACGCACGTACGTACAGGATTTTTCTGTGGCCCTAGCGAGGAGGGATGACGGAGGATCGTGATTGTTTTGTTGCCGTGCTGCGAGCGTGATTTTCTTCTCGTGCAGCAGTTGACTAACGTGGTGCGTCATTGAGGGTGCCTGGGATAAGTGCGTATGGATTCTTGCCCAGCAGCTGCACGTGCCGACGTGTTCCTCCCGCTGTTCATACAGAGACGGAGGATTCTCCGGCTGTGCGGGGCGATGTGCGGTGGATGTTGCGGGGAGAGACTACAGTAAAACGACTGGCGGCAGCGTGTGTGGGCGTTTCTCGGTGTGTGCTGACGCGTGGCAGAAGTACCCGCCGTGGCTGCTGCTGCTGCCGGTGCTGGTGGTGGCAGTTGCTGTGTGTTATCGGTGCACTGTTCTTCCTTCTCGTTCAGTGTGTCTGTGTGCGTGAGTTGTTGTTGTTGGGAATGACTGCGGCGGGGATGATGATGCCACTCATTGTGGAGGGGCGGCCGTGCTCACTGTTTCATCCCTTTTTATTGGCCTGTTTTTCTTTATTTTTTTCACGCTAGGAAGGAAAGAAGTTAATACCAAGCGCTAATAGCTACTGTGAAATTCGAAGGCTCTGAAAGGACTAACGGCACACACACACACCTCCCA
>NW_895323.1:0-822 GCF_000209065.1 Trypanosoma cruzi | reverse complement strand
GAAAACGCACTGATATGGGCCAGGCGTACAAGGGCGATGCGGATTCCGACCAGGCGTACATGAAACGCACTGATATGGGTCAGGCGTACAAGGGCGATGCGGATTCCGACCAGACGTACATGAAACGCACTGATATGGGCCAGGCGTACAAGGGCGATGCGGATTCCGACCAGGTGTACATGAAACAGGCTGATATGGGCCAGGCGTACAAGGGCGATGCGGATTCCGACCAGGTGTACATGAAACGCACTGATATGGGTCAGGCGTACAAGGGCGATGCGGATTCCGACCAGACGTACATGAAACGCACTGATATGGGCCAGGCGTACAAGGGCGATGCGGATTCCGACCAGGTGTACATGAAACGCACTGATATGGGTCAGGCGTACAAGGGCGATGCGGATTCCGACCAGACGTACATGAAACGCACTGATATGGGCCAGGCGTACAAGGGCGATGCGGATTCCGACCAGACGTACATGAAACGCACTGATATGGGCCAGGCGTACAAGGGCGATGCGGATTCCGACCAGGTGTACATGAAACGCACTGATATGGGTCAGGCGTACAAGGGCGATGCGGATTCCGACCAGGTGTACATGAAACGCACTGATATGGGCCAGGCGTACAAGGGCGATGCGGATTCCGACCAGGCGTACATGAAACGCACTGATATGGGTCAGGCGTACAAGGGCGATGCGGATTCCGACCAGACGTACATGAAACGCACTGATATGGGCCAGGCGTACAAGGGCGATGCGGATTCCGACCAGGTGTACATGAAACAGGCTGATATGGGCCAGGCGTACAAGGGCGATGCGG
>NW_895322.1:0-822 GCF_000209065.1 Trypanosoma cruzi | reverse complement strand
GGTGCTGTCCCGACCCGCCTGCTGGCGAGCGCGCCGATGTGTTGGTCAGCGGGCTTGAGTCGCGCTCCGGCGGCGGCGTGTTGGTGGCGAACCGATTTCCGCCGGGTTCGCGCATCACTGTGGTGGACTCGGTGCTGATCGCAGAGAGGCGTGTTGCGTACCGCGGCGCCTACGACCTTGGCGACCTCTCCGCGTGCCTCGTGGTGCACAACGTGAATCTGACTGGGAGTGTGCTGACCATTGCGCGCACGCATGTGGCGGCTGTGTTCCGTGACGCTGTTGGCGTGTTGTTGGTTGGCGGCGTGGCGCTGTCGTCGCGCGGTGCGCTGTACGTGGACGGGCTGTTGGTGCAGACGGCGCTGGAGTCGTGCGTGTCGGTGGAGGGCGGTGTCGCGGCCAGTGGCGGCTCCGTGGTGGCGTTTGTTGACAGCGACTTCCTGCTGTGCAAGCACGCGGTGTCAGTGCGTGGGGCTGTGAGCGTGTCGGGCTCCGCTGTGGCGCTTGTGCGGAGCGAATTCTTGTCGACGGAGGACTACGCGGTGGCATTTGATTCGACGGTGAGTCTGGCTGGCGGGTCGATGCTGCTGGCGAGGGGCAACGTGCACGACGGCGTCTCGAGGGAGATGCTCTACGCCGCTGGCGCCGTGACCGCTGCTGGGAGCACGCTGAGCTTTGTGCGCAACCGAGCGCTGCTGCCGCGGATGCTGTCGCTGAGCCTGTCGCTCGCGGCTGGGGCGCATGTGAGGGTGGCGTGCAACGACGCGGGTGGAATTCTCCTGTCGACGGCGGAGGAGTACGCCGCGGCTGGTTTTGGCGACGCTG
>NW_895321.1:0-822 GCF_000209065.1 Trypanosoma cruzi | reverse complement strand
GAAAACGAAAAAGACGTGTTTAGGATGCGCAGCCGCAGCGTGGTTACTACTGTAAGTCGTCATATATCTAACGCCCGAGGCCACCGCTGCAGCTTGGATAATTCGACACGTCGTGCTGTATCTAACGTCCGGGGCAGCCGCTGCAACTTGGATAATTCGACACGTCGTCCCGTATCTAACGTCCGGGGCAGCCGCTGCAACTTGGATAATTCGACACGTCGTCCCGTATCTAGCGTCCGGGGCCACCGCCCTACCATTTTTTATTTCTTGCGGCGGCCAACCCCGGCAGTAAGGACAAAAAAAAGAATCGCGTTTTCTTTAATGTTTTTCCTGTTTGGGGGCGGGGATCTTTGTTTTCTATGATTGCCTCTTTTTTTTTGTCTGTTCCAGGTTGGTTTTGAGGACGCTTGATGTGCCTGCTGGGTGATCGCCGGCTTTTTTATTGGTGATTGCGTATTTTTGGCTTACCGGTGTGCCGCTCAGCGCCATTTTGTTTTACTTCTTTTCTGCTTATTGGGGCGTGTTGTTATTCGTCACGCGTCAGCACACACCGAGCAACATGTCAAAAAAAAACAAAATGCAGGTTTTTTCCCCCTCGCGAGGGCCTCGGCAGCCACAATCCTGTGCGTGCGTGCATTCTCAGCGTTTTAAGCACGGCATGTGTGTGCATGTGTGTGTGTGTTTGTCAGCGCCTATACTTGCAGAGCAGCTGTGCGCCACAAGAGAGTCTGAAGAAAGCAACGGCAGAGAGAGGCAGATAAGCACACACGCAAATTACTCATATCATCACACACACACACACGCAGCCGCGGAATGGGTGCA
>NW_895320.1:0-822 GCF_000209065.1 Trypanosoma cruzi | reverse complement strand
CAAACTTCAGGATGAGTTGGGCGAGCGCGCGCGTGGGCTTGCGTGGGACGCGCTTGCTGGTGACCGCGGGAAATACCTGGATAATAATCTTGAGGGCGTTTCCTTGAGCTGCCTTCCACTGGACACGGACCCTCAGTTCCACGGCCTGGAGGTGGAACGCGCGCAATTAAAGCTTGCGGATCCTCGAGGGAATGCGAAGAGGATTGAGGATGCTGAGGAACGGCTCAATGACCGCGCCCGTGAACTGGCACGGAAGCAGCTAGAGGATGATATTGCTGGGTTGGACCTGTCGTCCGTAGACATGCCAATGGACGTGTTGCGTCCGCACCGTGACGCAGAGTTTACCGACGCTGCTGTGAGGCTTCGCGAACTGAAAAAGGATCCGCGCAGAAACGAGAAAAAGATAAGGGATTTGGAAAAGGGCATGAGCGAACGTGTTGGAGAGCTTATGCGGGAGGTGCTGGAGGGAGATCGCGCGTTTCTCGATTCGGAGCCTGATGGCGTTCCTCTCTCCGACCTTCCAATCAACGAGGACCAAACCTTTCGTGCGAAGGAGGTGAAGCACGCGGAACTAAAGGCGAGGGATCCCGTCAAGCATGCTGATGCGATTGCGGCGCTAGAGAACGAGTTGAACCAACGCGCGCATGAGTTGGCCTTGGATCAGCTCAAAGAGGATCTTCGGGACCTGGACGATACACCGCAGGGCGTTCCGATCGCGTTGCTGCGCCCCCATGATGATGCAAGCTTTGCCTCCAGCGTGCCCATGCTACGACGGCTCAAAAAGGACCCGACTCGGAACGCCGAAGCAATACGAGCCCTAGA
>NW_895319.1:0-822 GCF_000209065.1 Trypanosoma cruzi | reverse complement strand
ACTATCCGCTGCTTGGAGGAATTTCGCGAGCTCTTGCCCACAACGGTGCTGCAGTCGGCGGATCGTTTTCGAGCGGCTGCTGCAGCACACGCTGTGGTCTAAATTTTTGTTTCGAATTATGAACGGTGGTGGTCAGAGACACTCTCTTTCAATGTCAGTTTGCGTGTTCACACACTGAACGCCAAACAACCCGGAACTATCCGCTGCTTGGAGGAGTTTCGCGAGCTCTTGCCCACAACGGTGCTGCACTCGGATAATCGTTTTCGAGCGGCTGCTGCACCACACGCTGTGGTCTAAATTTTTGTTTCGAATTATGAATGGTGGTGGTCAGAGACACTCTCTGTCACTATCTGTTTGCGTGTTCACACACTGGACACCAAACAACCCTGAACTATCCGCTGCTTGGAGGAATTTCGCGAGATCCTGCCCACAAGGGTGCTGCAGTCGGCGGATCGTTTTCGAGCGGCTGCTGCACCACACGCTGTGGTCTATGTTTTTGTTTCGAATTATGAATGGTGGTGGTCAGAGGCACTCTCTTTCAATGTCTGTTTGCGTGTTCACACACTGAACGCCAAACAACCCGGAACTATCCGCTGCTTGGAGGAATTTCGCGAGATCCTGCCCACAAGGGTGCTGCAGTCGGCGGATCGTTTTCGAGCGGCTGCTGCACCACACGCTGTGGTCTAAATTTTTGTTTCGAATTATGAATGGTGGTGGTCAGAGGCACTCTCTTTCAATGTCTGTTTGCGTGTTCACACACTGGACACCAAACAACCCTGAACTATCCGCTGCTTGGAGGAATTTCGCGAGATCTGCCCACAA
>NW_895318.1:0-822 GCF_000209065.1 Trypanosoma cruzi | reverse complement strand
ATTATGAATGGCGGGAGTCAGAGGCACTCTCCTTCAATGTATGTTTGCGTGTGCACACACTGGACACCAAACAACCCTGAATTATCCGCTGCTTGGAGGAGTTTCGCGAGCTCTTGCCCACAATGGTGCTGCACTCGGCGGATCGTTTTCGAGCGGCTGCTGCACCACACGTTGTTGTCTAAATTTTTGTCTTGAATTATGAATGGCGGGAGTCAGAGACACTCTCTTTCAATGTATGTTTGCGTGTGCACACACTGGACACCAAACAACCCTGAATTATCCGCTGCTTGGAGGAATTTCGCGAGCTCTTGCCCACAATGGTGCTGCACTCGGCGGATCGTTTTCGAGCGGCTGCTGCACCACACGCTGTGGTCTAAATTTTTGTTTCGAATTATGAATGGCGGGAGTCAGAGACACTCTCTTTCAATGTATGTTTGCGTGTGCACACACTGGACACCAAACAACCCTGAATTATCCGCTTCTTGGAGGAGTTTCGCGAGCTCTTGCCCACAAGGGTGCTGCAGTCGGCGGATCGTTTTCGAGCGGCTGCTGCACCACACGTTGTTGTCTAAATTTTTGTCTTGAATTATGAATGGCGGGAGTCAGAGACACTCTCTTTCAATGTATGTTTGCGTGTGCACACACTGGACACCAAACAACCCTGAATTATCCGCTGCTTGGAGGAATTTCGCGAGCTCTTGCCCACAATGGTGCTGCACTCGGCGGATCGTTTTCGAGCGGCTGCTGCACCACACGCTGTTGTCTAAATTTTTGTCTTGAATTATGAATGGCGGGAGTCAGAGACACTCTCTTTCAATGTAT
>NW_895317.1:0-822 GCF_000209065.1 Trypanosoma cruzi | reverse complement strand
TTGAGCGTGCGAGTTCCGCCTGCTTCGACTGCTGTCATCGCACGTGGTGGAGCCGCACCGTCAGTCGCTGGTGGACTGGCTGGCGGGGGAGATCATGTTTTTGCGCGGCGAGCTGCTGCTGCGTGGCGTCCCTGTTGTTTTCTCGCACAACGATCTGAATCCCGGGAACATCCTGCTGTCGAGGCGGCAGGTGCCGGCGGCGTTCCGCAGGAGCGACTCTTTGACGAGCCTTGACGACGCGGAGAGCACGGCGGAGTCGACGCGCCATGTGGTGCGGCGGTGTGGGGGCAAAAATCTAGTGGAGCGTCGCGGGTACCTTTTCATTGACTTTGAGTACACGGATGCGAACTACCGCTGCTTTGACCTTGGCAACACGCTGTGCGAGCTGGACTACGACTACACGCGGGGCACGGAGGCGGGTGGTCGCGGGTTCATCAAGTTTCTGAGCGTGTTCCCGCCCGCGGCGAAGGCGGATGCGTGGCGCGGGCTTGGGGAGGAGTACCCGCGGCTGCCGGAGCTGATCGTTGACGCCTGGCGGCGGGGTGACGTTGACGGGGAGGCGGGGGACGTTGGCACTGCCGCGTTGCAGGCTGTGCGGAGGTACTTTGCGACGAGCAGCGGGGCGCCGGTGAGTGAGGTGTCGGTAAGCGAGGCGCATTTGGTGGAGCTGCTGCTCGGCATGCTGGCGTCGCACCTCCACTGGACGCTGTGGGCAATCGTGATGGGCTGCGTGCCCGACGAGTGTGCCGACTGCGCAGTGGACACGGAGGCATTTGCTCTTGGGGGCAGCGGTCTGGACTACGTGCGCTACGGTGAGTGCCG
>NW_895316.1:0-822 GCF_000209065.1 Trypanosoma cruzi | reverse complement strand
ACCACGCACGGCAAGAAGGACACACCAAGACACGCCATGCACCAAAGGGGCGCATCAAGCCCGCAAACAGTGCGCACCGCCCCAACACCGCACGGTCCTCACGCACGCACCATCCTCCTCCTTCCTTATCTTCGGCTCATTGCCGCCACATCCGACACCCGCACCTCACAATACCAGAGGGAAACACAAAACAGCTGAAGCAGCAACAACAACAAAACTGCCACCTTGTTGCGCTGACGCCACTGCACGAAAATATGCGCCGGCGACGCGAGTCCATAGCGCAGGAGACGGAAATGAGCCCAGCGAAACACCCAAGAGCCACACGTTGGCAGTCTTGTCGGGGCTGCCTCAACGCAACCACAACAAATAGTGCCGCAACCACGGAGCCATGCACCCTGACCCACAGCGTGTTTTCACAATCAGAACAGCAGGGACAGAAGGAATTAAGACACACCACCCACAGTGCAGCAGAGCACCCGAAACACACACAGCCAATCAAAAACGGATGCAAAAAAGCCGGGAAAGCAAAAAAATAAAAAGGACGCATACAGATTGAAAGCCGAAGCACAGAAATTATTTGAGGTCCACATTCTCGCAATGACGCAGACGCAAAAAAAAAGCAAAGTCACAAAACCAGGCAAAAGTGTAAAAAATAAAGCCGCATGCACCTATTACGGAGGGAGAGGCATTCGTCCCTGTCCTTCAGAGAAACAGCTGCTGACACGCCCTCGCCTCCATTGGAGCACATTTCCTTTACTTTTTACTCATGATTAGAGTACGGTGATTTCCCCTCGTCCCAATCGCACCAAAAAACGCGTGTAT
>NW_895315.1:0-822 GCF_000209065.1 Trypanosoma cruzi | reverse complement strand
TTTTGAGGATTCCTCTCGCACTTTCAGTTCCTTTTGTGCCGCGATGATTCGACTTGGTGGGAGCGTGGTGAACTTTAAGGTTCGAGGCGTCATCCATCAACAAGGGCGAGACCCTCGCCGACACCATTCGCACACTGGACTCCTACAGCGACGTGCTGGTGATGCGGCATCCAAGGCAGGACGCGATTGAAGAGGCCCTCTCCGTGGCGCAGCATCCCATTCTGAATGCGGGCAATGGGTCTGGCGAACACCCAACGCAGGCGCTTCTGGACACGCTGACGATTCATTCGGAATTGGGCAGCGTAGACGGCATCACCATCGCGCTGATCGGAGACCTGAAGATGGGGCGAACGGTGCACTCTCTTTTGAAGCTTCTTGTGCGCAACTTTTCTATTAAATGCGTGTTTCTTGTCGCCCCGGACGCACTGCAGATGCCGAAGGATGTGCTGGAGTCCCTGCAACACGAGATCGCCACGAAGGGAGTGATAATTCACCGCGCACACGCACTGACAGATGAGGTCATGCAGACGAGTGATGTGTTGTACACAACGCGTCTGCAGAAGGAACGGTTTATGGCTTCCACGAGCGATGATGCGGCGGCGTTGCAGTCATTTGCGGCGGCGAAA
Source organism: Trypanosoma cruzi (assembly GCF_000209065.1). Classification (NCBI taxonomy): domain Eukaryota; phylum Euglenozoa; class Kinetoplastea; order Trypanosomatida; family Trypanosomatidae; genus Trypanosoma; species Trypanosoma cruzi. Next base: position 196 of record NW_895315.1, on the reverse strand, counting down.
GCCGACATCACCATCGACGCGGCACGTATGAGGCTGGCGAAGGAAAAAATGATTGTTATGCATCCGCTGCCGCGCAATGACGAGTTAAGCACTACCGTTGACACAGACCCACGTGCTGCCTACTTTAGACAAATGCGGTACGGCATGTTTATGCGCATGGCCATTTTGTGGAGCGTTTTGGCGTGAAGGAGGTGGG
>NW_895314.1:0-822 GCF_000209065.1 Trypanosoma cruzi | reverse complement strand
TCTCATACTGCTCCAGTGTAACACGTAAAATATTTGGATACCACACTCCCAGCACATCAAGAAAGTGCGGTGGGTCATGCAGTTGACAGGCAACCGCATAGTTGGCTGCTGTAAACTTCTCCCCACCGATACGGTACCCATTAGCCTCAAGATCTCGCAGGTGTAACGCCGGCCGGTGATATTCCGTGCCACATGACTGGGGTAAACCACCAGACACGTGGTAGTATCCCATGCCGTCCGCTTCCTCAATGCCGTTAAGGAAGCCCCTAAAACGAAAAAGGTCAAAAGGTGAGATAAATTCTTGCATCATGCGGGCAATATCATGTGGCAAAACGTTCGGATACCAAGCCGAAATAATATCAAGAAACTCCACGCAGTCCTTCTCATCCGAATAAAACTTAAGTAGCATATCCATGTTGCTTTCAGGCCATACTGCACGGAGTTCCTTCATTGGAAGAAGTCCACACCCCACCACATCCAAGGATTCAAAACCCAACTTTAATTGCATAAACTGTTCAAAAGGAAGATCAAACGTGTCCTCCTTCACCGTCCAATGTATAATGTCCACAGACGCTAAATACCCCTTTGTCCTAAAAGGAATAAATGAAACAGGTTTCTTTGTACGATTGACTTTTGGAATTAATTTTGGAGCACCAACTAATTTGTCATCCCGCCACCAAGTTTCGTACTGAATTTCTCTCCCATTCACTGTCTGAGTTGTCACACCACGTCCATGTCTCTTGCCTTCTTGAAACGTGCAGGAAAAAGTATCCCCATTTGCATAAAAAATGACTCCCTTCCCATGGCGTTTACCTTTTTGCC
>NW_895313.1:0-822 GCF_000209065.1 Trypanosoma cruzi | reverse complement strand
GAGGTTTTTTTTTTTTTTTTTAGCGGGTCATGCCAGCGGTGCGGGGTGGCGCGGCTCGTGTGGGGATTTTGGCCTCATGTGCGTTGACGCCGATGCGGCGTGCGACGACCGGCGAGCATCACAGTTACCGTCCTGGGCGTTTTGCTCAACTTTTTCGCCGCCTGTACGTTGCCGTTACTCCGCGTAGTCTCCATAGAAGTTTAGCAATAAACTTGCAGGCCGGCATGGAGCGTGTGCAGGAGTTGGAGAAGGAGCAGCTGTGGCTGAGGCGGCACGGCTCCCCGCTGCGGGTTATGGGGCTGCCAGAGCACGCGGAGCTGGCGGAGGTTCGCTCGCGTTACCGGGATCTTGTTTTTGCTACACACCCCGACACGGCGCAGGGGGACGCAAAGGCGCAGTATGACACGATTCAGACGGCGTACAAGATGGCCACCACACCGACAAGCTTGTGGCACCAAAACGGCTCCGCCCCTGCGCTTTACCGCAGTCTTTTGAGCACCTCGAGAGGTATCACGCGACACGTGGATCGTGTCACGTTGTTTGCTCTTTTTTCATACTTTGTGATGGGCGTCGTGGGGATTATTTTCTCCGTTGTTGTTGTGCGTCAAGCTCTCGAGTTGGCGCTGCGCTTTTTTGACCCTGAGTTTTACGAGTTTATGGTGTCGCAGGAAAAGGAGGAGGCGCGCCAGAAGCTGGCAGGACTCCCGGTGGACACCGATCCAAAGCGCCTCGCGCCGACGGTCGTGAAGCGACTTCTTTTTCCCGGCCGGTTTGTACACAAAGAAGGCACCGGCGGCGACAGGGCGGGAAAAGAGTGAGGGG
>NW_895312.1:0-822 GCF_000209065.1 Trypanosoma cruzi | reverse complement strand
GTCCAGCGCCTTCTACATGGACAACTGCGCCGTCAATGCGCAGACGCACGTGATGTACGCTCTTGCGTCGTACCTCCGTGTTGGCGGCGGCTCCGTGTTCTCCATACAGAACAGCTCGTGGTGTGCGCCGAGCACCGAATATTACAAGGGCGCGTGTGTGTTTGGGGACGTTGCGGTGGATGGCGGCAGCGTGCTGCAGATCGTGTCCAGCGAGTTCCGTCTCGGCTTCGCCATGCTCATGGCAAACACGCTGACCGTGGCTGGCGGCAGCTGGCTGGTGCACCGCGACAACGAGTTTCGCACCGCCTACGTTGTGTACGTGGCCAACAAGAACGGCGTGACGTTCCACGATCGGAGTGTGTGGTCGATACTTGACAACAAATTCACGTATGGCTCGTACTCGTCATCCATTGCACACATGACAAGCAACTGGCCACCGCCATCCGACTCTCGCCCGACCATCTACGGCGTGTGCAACGAGGCACGTGGCTCTCCCGTGACGGATTACGGAGTCGTCCTCAATATTGGAGCACCCGTGAGGGTGTTGGACTGTGGCGCGTGCACCGTGGAGGCCGTGTGCTTCGCGGCGAGGACGAGCAGCATCAGCGGCTGTGAGTGCGTGTGCGCTGCTGGCGGCTACGGTGACACGTGTTTGCCAGCTGTGGTTCCGGACGGCCTTGGGTCTCTCCCGCTCCCCGATGCGGACGACACGGAGATCTGCTGCGTGCACGGTGGCAGCATCAGCTCCGTGGACGATCTTGATCCCGGTGTGCGTGGTCTGTGCTTCGTCAACGTGACCTTCACCGCTGCGATTGTGCTGGA
>NW_895310.1:0-821 GCF_000209065.1 Trypanosoma cruzi | reverse complement strand
CACACAAGCACATGCACACACACATGCCGTGTTTAAAACGCTGAGAATGCACGCACGCACAGGATTGTGGCTGCGGAGGCCCTCGCGAGGGGGGAAAAAGCCTGCATTTTGTTTTTTTTTGACATGTTGCTCGGTGTGTGATGACGCGTGACGAATAACAACACGCCCCAATAAGCGGAAAAGAAGTAAGACAAAATGGCGCTGAGCGGCACACCGGTAAGCCAAAAATACGCAATCACCAATAAAAAAGCCGGCGATCACCCAGCAGGCACATCAAGCCTCCTAACAGCCAACCTGGAACAGACAAAAAAAAAGAGACAATCATAGAAAACAAAGATCCCCGCCCCCAAACAGGAAAAACATTAAAGAAAACGCGATTCTTTTTTTTGTCCTTACTGCCGGGGTTGGCCGCTGCAAGAAATAAAAAATGGTAGGGCGGTGGCCCCGGACGTTGGATACAGGACGACGTGTCGAATTATCCAAGTTTGCAGCGGCTGCCCCGGACGTTGGATACAACACGACGAATCGTAGTAACCACGCTGCGGCTGCGGCCCCGTACGAGAGATATATGACGAACTTATCGTAGTAACCACGCTGCGGCGGCGCACCCTAAACATGTCGTTTTAGTTTTCCAGGGGACAACGCAAATGTGCTCGATTGTTCGAAGATCGACATTAATACTTTACGTGAAAAGGGGTCGCGCGACCGCATTTCTATAGCTCAGTGGCAAACACGCTCACAATGTCATCCGGGGACGCGGGTTCGATTCCCGCAGAAGCCTAAGTTTTTTCCATTTTTTTTTTTTTTTGAATTCTTGTTTC
>NW_895308.1:0-821 GCF_000209065.1 Trypanosoma cruzi | reverse complement strand
GCTTGTGTGTTTTTGTTTCTATGTGCCTCCGATAAAAGGCAAAGGCGTCTGCAGAAAGCTTAAAAAAAGAAAAAAAAAAAATTTCTAGAGAAAAGGAGGAAAAGAAAAAGAAAAAGAAAGAAATAAAGAAAAGAAAGGAAATATGTTTGGTTTTTCGGATGAAGTGGGGAGCATGATCAACGCCTTTTTTGGTGGAATGCCTGATGGGCTCCATCATGTGGGCGGGCGTCGTAGAAATCAGAAGGCTTCTTATGCATTGCCTGTGACGTTAAGCGATCTGTACAATGGCAAGACGTTTGAGCTTCCACACTCACGCGCCGTCGCATGCCCAAATTGTGAAGGTCGTGGCACGAATAGCAGGAAAAACAATGTCTGTCGGAGTTGTAGGGGAAACGGCTCGCGGCTCATTGTGCGCCAAATGGGTATGATGATGCAACAGATGTCAGCACCCTGTGATGCATGCGGGGGCTCTGGACTGAAGGTGGATCCAAAAGACGTCTGCACTGCGTGTCATGGCCAAAGAACGACGGAGGTGGAATCTTTTTTGACTGTGCCCGTGGAGCGTGGCATGCGTCATCACGATGAAGTTGTTTTCCGTGGAGAGGGAAGCTGCGATCCGTACACGGGCGAGCCTGGCGATATTGTCATTGTCTTGGAACAAATGAAGGATGAACGTTTTGTGCGTGAGGAGGACGATCTTCACATGAATCACACAATTACACTGGCGGAGTCGCTTTGTGGGTTTCAGTTTGTTTTTAAGCATCTTGACGGTAGGGAGCTCATAGTGCGGCGTGAGAGAGGGGAGATCACACAGCCCGGGG
>NW_895307.1:0-821 GCF_000209065.1 Trypanosoma cruzi | reverse complement strand
ACACAAAAACCACCCCTGAACTATCCGCTGCTGGAGGGATTTTCGCGAGCTCTTGCCCACACGGGTGCTGCACTCGGCTGATCGTTTTCGAGCGGCTGCTGCATCACACGTTGTGTCCAAATTTTTGTTTCCGATTGTGAATGGTGGGAGTCAGAGACACTCTCTGTCAATATCTGTTTGCGTGTTCATGCACTGGACACCAAACAACCCTGAACTATCCGCTGCTTGGAGGAATTTCGCGAGCTCTTGCCCACACGGGTGCTGCACTCGGCTGATCGTTTTCGAGCGGCTGCTGCATCACACGTTGTGGTCCAAATTTTTGTTTCCGATTGTGAATGGTGGGAGTCAGAGACACTCTCTGTCAATATCTGTTTGCGTGTTCACACACTGGACACCAAACAACCCTGAACTATCCGCTGCTTGGAGGAATTTCGCGAGCTCTTGCCCACACGGGTGCTGCACTCGGCTGATCGTTTTCGAGCGGCTGCTGCATCACACGTTGTGGTCCAAATTTTTGTTTCCGATTGTGAATGGTGGGAGTCAGAGGCACTCTCTGTCAATATCTGTTTGCGTGTTCACACACTGGACACCAAACAACCCTGAACTATCCGCTGCTTGGAGGAATTTCGCGAGCTCTTGCCCACACGGGTGCTGCACTCGGCTGATCGTTTTCGAGCGGCTGCTGCATCACACGTTGTGGTCCAAATTTTTGTTTCCGATTGTGAATGGTGGGAGTCAGAGACACTCTCTGTCAATATCTGTTTGCGTGTTCACACACTGGACACCAAACAACCCTGAACTATCCGCTGCTTGGAGGAATT
>NW_895306.1:0-821 GCF_000209065.1 Trypanosoma cruzi | reverse complement strand
GGATAGTTCAGGGTTGTTTGGTGTCCAGTGTGTGAACACGCAAACAGATATTGACAGAGAGTGCCTCTGACTCCCACCATTCACAATCGGAAACAAAAATTTGGACCACAACGTGTGATGCAGCAGCCACTCGAAAACGATCAGCCGAGCGCAGCACCCGTGTGGGCAAGAGCTCGCGAAATTCCTCCAAGCAGCGGATAGTTCAGGGTTGTTTGGTGTCCAGTGTGTGAACAGGCAAACAGATATTGACAGAGAGTGCCTCTGACTCCCACCATTCACAATCGGAAACAAAAATTTGGACCACAACGTGTGATGCAGCAGCCGCTCGAAAACGATCAGCCGAGCGCAGCACCCGTGTGGGCAAGAGCTCGCGAAATTCCTCCAAGCAGCGGATAGTTCAGGGTTGTTTGGTGTCCAGTGTGTGAAAACGCAAACAGATATTGTCAGAGAGTGTCTCTGACTCCCACCATTCACAATTGGAAACAAAAATTTGGACCACAACGTGTGATGCAGCAGCCGCTCGAAAACGATCAGCCGAGTGCAGCACCCGTGTGGGCAAGAGCTCGCGAAATTCCTCCAAGCAGCGGATAGTTCAGGGTTGTTTGGTGTCCAGTGTGTGAAAACGCAAACAGATATTGACAGAGAGTGTCTCTGACTCCCACCATTCACAATCGGAAACAAAAATTTGGACCACAACGTGTGATGCAGCAGCCACTCGAAAACGATCAGCCGAGCGCAGCACCCGTGTGGGCAAGAGCTCGCGAAATTCCTCCAAGCAGCGGATAGTTCAGGGTTGTTTGGTGTCCAGTGTGGAAAACGAA
>NW_895305.1:0-821 GCF_000209065.1 Trypanosoma cruzi | reverse complement strand
CGAAAAAAAGAAAATGCGCGAGCAGCGTTTGGCGGGGTCATGATGTGCACATGGCCCGTCGGCCCGCACTCGCAAGACGCAGCACTGCAGTAACAATAGCATCGTGCAACTGTTGCGCTACTCCTCTCTTTGCCCTTGAAAAACGGACGATGAGTTTATTTGTTTTTTTGTGCCTGCGATGCGTGGCTTAACGGACATTTGCATGCTGGGGGAATGAGTCTCTGCGCAACCGCGTGGTGGCGAGGTGGTCTGGAGGGAGGGGACGAGTCCCAGCACCGCATGCGCCCACGTGCGTCTTCTGATGCGGGCAGGCGATGGGAAGTCGCTGTGACCCAATGGGTGCGGGGGTGTTCGTGACTGCTGAGCTGAGGGCGGGGACGAGGACCCTCGATGCGGCGTTCCACGCAGACAGACCTCTCCTGCGCTTTATTAGTATTTGTTTTGTGCGTACTATTTTATTTGTTAAGTGAAATATTTTTTAGATTTTTTGTAAGTCTCAATTATATATTTATATATGTGTGTGTTTTTGTGGGCGCACTTTTTTCCTTTGTTGTTATCTTTATTTTCTCTGTGCTGTTTTTGGTTGTTGGCCACTTTTCGTGTGGTTGTTGGTTGGTGTGTGCGGTCGCTTTGCGGTGTCGGTAGTCGCTGTTGTTGAGGGCTTTTAATTTCTTTTTTGTTTTATTTGTGTGTTGTTTGGACACCTGGAGCTGTGTGCACGGCACTTTTTTGTGTTTCTAGTGACAACACCGAGCGGATTGGCAATCCGTGTTTTTTGAATTTTTTATTGATCCCTTTTGTGCTCGAAAATTTTGACGCCT
>NW_895304.1:0-821 GCF_000209065.1 Trypanosoma cruzi | reverse complement strand
CAGATAGTGACAGAGAGTGCCTCTGACTCCCACCATTCATAATTGGAAACAAAAATTTGGACCACAACGTGTGATGCAGCCACTGCTCGAAAACGATCAGCCGAGTGCAGCACCCGTGTGAGCAAGAGCTCGCGAAATTCCTCCAAGCAGCGGATAATTCAGGGTTGTTTGGTGTCCAGTGTGTGAACACGCAAACAGATAGTGACAGAGAGTGTCTCTGACTCCCACCATTCATAATTGGAAACAAAAATTTGGACCACAACGTGTGATGCAGCCACTGCTCGAAAACGATCAGCCGAGTGCAGCACCCGTGTGGGCAAGAGCTCGCGAAATTCCTCCAAGCAGCGGATAGTTCAGGGTTGTTTGGTGTCCAGTGTGTGAACACGCAAACAGATAGCGACAGAGAGTGTCTCTGACTCCCACCATTCATAATCGGAAAACAAAATTTGGACCACAACGTGTGATGCAGCCACTGCTCGAAAACGATCAGCCGAGTGCAAGCACCGTGTGGGCAAGAGCTCGCGAAAATCCTCCAAGCAGCGGATAGTTCAGGGTTGTTTGGTGTCCAGTGCATGAACACGCACACAGATATTGACAGAGAGTACCTCTGACCCCCACCATTCATAATTGGAAACAAAAATTTAGACCACGACGTGTGATGCAGCAGCCGCTCGAAAACGATCAGCCGAGTGCAGCACCCGTGTGGGCAAGAGCTCGCGAAATTCCTCCAAGCAGCGGATAATTCAGGGTTGTTTGGTGTCCAGTGTGTGAACACGCAAACAGATATTGACGGAGAGTGCCTCCTGACCCCATCATTCATA
>NW_895303.1:0-821 GCF_000209065.1 Trypanosoma cruzi | reverse complement strand
GCTGCTGCACCACACGTTGTGGTCTAAATTTTTGTTTCGAATTATGAATGGTGGTGGTCAGAGACACTCTCTTTCAATGTCTGTTTGCGTGTTCACACACTGGACGCCAAACAACCCTGAACTATCCGCTGCTTGGAGGAGTTTCGCGAGATCTTGCCCACAAGGGTGCTGCAGTCGGCGGATCGTTTTCGAGCGGCTGCTGCACCGCACGTTGTGGTCTAAATTTTTGTTTCGAATTATGAATGGTGGTGGTCAGAGACACTCTCTTTCAATGTCTGTTTGCGTGTTCACACACTGGACGCCAAACAACCCTGAACCATCCGCTGCTTGGAGGAATTTCGCGAGATCTTGCCCACAAGGGTGCTGCACTCGGCGGATCGTTTTCGAGTGGCTGCTGCACCGCACGTTGTGGTCTAAATTTTTGTTTCGAATTATGAATGGTGGTGGTCAGAGACACTCTCTTTCAATGTCTGTTTGCGTGTTCACACACTGGACGCCAAACAACCCTGAACTATCCGCTGCTTGGAGGAATTTCGCGAGATCTTGCCCACATGGGTGCTGCACTCGGCGGATCGTTTTCGAGTGGCTGCTGCACCGCACGTTGTGGTCTAAATTTTTGTTTCGAATTATGAATGGTGGTGGTCAGAGACACTCTCTTTCAATGTCTGTTTGCGTGTTCACACACTGGACGCCAAACAACCCTGAACTATCCGCTGCTTGGAGGAATTTCGCGAGATCTTGCCCACAGGGGTGCTGCACTCGGCGGATCGTTTTCGAGTGGCTGCTGCACCACACGCTGTGTCTAAATTTTGTTTCGAATT
>NW_895302.1:0-821 GCF_000209065.1 Trypanosoma cruzi | reverse complement strand
AATTCGAAACAAAAATTTAGACAACAACGTGTGGTGCAGCAGCCGCTCGAAAACGATCCGCCGAGTGCAGCACCATTGTGGGCAAGAGCTCGCGAAATTCCTCCAAGCAGCGGATAATTCAGGGTTGTTTGGTGTCCAGTGTGTGCACACGCAAACATACATTGAAAGAGAGTGTCTCTGACTCCCGCCATTCATAATTCAAAACAAAAATTTAGACCACAGCGTGTGGTGCAGCAGCCGCTCGAAAACGATCCGCCGAGTGCAGCACCATTGTGGGCAAGAGCTCGCGAAACTCCTCCAAGAAGCGGATAATTCAGGGTTGTTTGGTGTCCAGTGTGTGCACACGCAAACATACATTGAAGGAGAGTGCCTCTGACTCCCGCCATTCATAATTCGAAACAAAAATTTAGACCACAACGTGTGGTGCAGCAGCCGCTCGAAAACGATCCGCCGAGTGCAGCACCATTGTGGGCAAGAGCTCGCGAAACTCCTCCAAGAAGCGGATAGTTCAGGGTTGTTTGGTGTCCAGTGTGTGCACACGCAAACATACATTGAAGGAGAGTGTCTCTGACTCCCGCCATTAATAATTCAAAACAAAAATTTAGACCACAGCGTGTGGTGCAGCAGCCGCTCGAAAACGATCCGCCGAGTGCAGCACCCTTGTGGGCAAGAGCTCGCGAAACTCCTCCAAGAAGCGGATAATTCAGGGTTGTTTGGTGTCCAGTGTGTGCACACGCAAACATACATTGAAGGAGAGTGTCTCTGACTCCCGCCATTCATAATTCGAAACAAAAATTTAGACCACAGCGTGGGGCAGCAGC
>NW_895301.1:0-821 GCF_000209065.1 Trypanosoma cruzi | reverse complement strand
TTTTCGAGCGGCTGCTGCATCACACGTTGTGGTCCAAATTTTTGTTTCCAATTGTGAATGGTGGGAGTCAGAGGCACTCTCTGTCAATATCTGTTTGCGTGTTCACACACTGGACACCAAACAACCCTGAACTATCCGCTGCTTGGAGGAATTTCGCGAGCTCTTGCCCACACGGGTGCTGCACTCGGCTGATCGTTTTCGAGCGGCCGCTGCATCACACGTTGTGGTCCAAATTTTTGTTTCCGATTGTGAATGGTGGGAGTCAGAGGCACTCTCTGTCACTATCTGTTTGCGTGTTCACACACTGGACACCAAACAACCCTGAACTATCCGCTGCCTGGAGGAATTTCGCGAGCTCTTGCCCACACGGGTGCTGCACTCGGCTGATCGTTTTCGAGCGGCCGCTGCATCACACGTTGTGGTCCAAATTTTTGTTTCCGATTATGAATGGTGGGAGCCAGAGGCACTCTCTGTCAATATCTGTTTGCGTGTTCACACACTGGACACCAAACAACCCTGAACTATCCGCTGCTTGGAGGAATTTCGCGAGCTCTTGCCCACACGGGTGCTGCACTCGGCTGATCGTTTTCGAGCGGCTGCTGCATCACACGTTGTGGTCCAAATTTTTGTTTCCGATTGTGAATGGTGGGAGTCAGAGGCACTCTCTGTCACTATCTGTTTGCGTGTTCACACACTGGACACCAAACAACCCTGAACTATCCGCTGCTTGGAGGAATTTCGCGAGCTCTTGCCCACACGGGTGCTGCACTCGGCTGATCGTTTTCGAGCGGCTGCTGCATCACACGTTGTGGTCCAAATTT
>NW_895300.1:0-821 GCF_000209065.1 Trypanosoma cruzi | reverse complement strand
AAAATTTAGACCACAGCGTGTGGTGCAGCAGCCGCTCGAAAACGATTATCCGACTGCAGCACCCTTGTGGGCAAGAGCTCGCGAAATTCCTCCAAGCAGCGGATAGTTCAGGGTTGTTTGGCGTCCAGTGTGTGAACACGCAAACGGACATTGAAAGAGAGTGCCTCTGACCACCACCATTCATAATTCGAAACAAAAATTTAGACCACAGCGTGTGGTGCAGCAGCCGCTCGAAAACGATTATCCGACTGCAGCACCCTTGTGGGCAAGATCTCGCGAAATTCCTCCAAGCAGCGGATAGTTCAGGGTTGTTTGGCGTCCAGTGTGTGAACACGCAAACGGACATTGAAAGAGAGTGCCTCTGACCACCACCATTCATAATTCGAAACAAAAATTTAGACCACAGCGTGTGGTGCAGCAGCCGCTCGAAAACGATCCGGCGAGTGCAGCACCCTTGTGGGCAAGAGCTCGCGAAATTCCTACAAGCAGCGGATAGTTCAGGGTTGTTTGGTGTCCAGTGTGTGAACACGCAAACAGACATTGAAAGAGAGTGTCTCTGACCACCACCATTCATAATTCGAAACAAAAATTTAGACCACAACGTGTGGTGCAGCAGCCACTCGAAAACGATTATCCGACTGCAGCACCCTTGTGGGCAAGATCTCGCGACATTCCTCCAAGCAGCGGATAGTTCAGGGTTGTTTGGCGTCCAGTGTGTGAACACGCAAACAGACATTGAAAGAGAGTGCCTCTGACCACCACCATTCATAATTCGAAACAAAAACATAGACCACAACGTGGTGCAGCAGCCGCTCGAAAAC
>NW_895299.1:0-821 GCF_000209065.1 Trypanosoma cruzi | reverse complement strand
GCTGGCGTCGCTGAGCATGCCTCCGCCGCCTTTGTTGCAGCAGCGGCAACTGCGGGAGAGGGATTCCTCTTCACAATTGGCCGCGACTCGGTTGTGGCCGCCTCTTCTTTCCCATAAGACAATTCCAGGCACCATTCTTCTCGTGCCAGAGCCTCTGAATCCGAAAGGCCGTCGACAGGCAATTGTTGCTGCCGCTGCTGCTCAGTCTTACGCTGTGATACCATCCGACGTGCCCCATTCAACTCCTCATTGCTCTCCATCTGCGTGCCAATTGACGCCAAGGCTGGTGTGACTGCCTCACTCTCCCTCCTTTCCTCACGCTTCACAGCGACGTCGGTCGACAACATGCCTCCAGAAGCTCGCTGCTGTGTGCGCAATGCCTGTGGCGGCTGCTCGAGTCATGCGTACCCGCCATCGCACACTGTCTAAAAAGCCTATTTTCCGCCCATGTCTTGTGGCCCCTTGCAAGGCTTCTGCTGGCCGTCACGGGAGGAGGGGCACCGTTGGTGGCCGTTACCTGCTGGCGCGAAGAAAGGGGGCATTTGCCTCCTCCATAAGACGGAGGGCACGGATGCACCTTCCTTGAGACTCAAACAAGACGTTCCTTTTCTTCTCCTTTTCCAGAAGATGCAGAAGCCCATGCATCGCAGAGGCTGTCTCCGCCTCGCTCCGGCAGGAAATTGCGCCACGGAGTGAGCAAGACGCGAACCGTGCGTGGCAGAGGCGGGGCACCCACGTCCGCCGATGTGCCTGCGGCGATGTGGCGAGGCAGCGGCTGCGAGTTTGGGCGTGGCGCAGGAGACGACGATCCGCGAGGCGGC
>NW_895298.1:0-821 GCF_000209065.1 Trypanosoma cruzi | reverse complement strand
GCTGCACTCGGCTGATCGTTTTCGAGCGGCCGCTGCATCACACGTTGTGTCCAAATTTTGTTTCCGATGTGAAATGTGGGAGTCAGAGGCACTCTCTGTCAATATCTGTTTGCGTGTTCATATACTGGACACCAAACAACCCTGAACTATCCGCTGCTTGGAGGAATTTCGCGAGCTCTTGCCCACACGGGTGCTGCACTCGGCTGATCGTTTTCGAGCGGCCGCTGCATCACACGTTGTGGTCCAAATTTTTGTTTCCGATTGTGAATGGTGGGAGTCAGAGACACTCTCTGTCAATATCTGTTTGCGTGTTCACACACTGGACACCAAACAACCCTGAACTATCCGCTGCTTGGAGGAATTTCGCGAGCTCTTGCCCACACGGGTGCTGCACTCGGCTGATCGTTTTCGAGCGGCCGCTGCATCACACGTTGTGGTCCAAATTTTTGTTTCCGATTGTGAATGGTGGGAGTCAGAGACACTCTCTGTCAATATCTGTTTGCGTGTTCACACGCTGGACACCAAACAACCCTGAACTATCCGCTGCTTGGAGGAATTTCGCGAGCTCTTGCCCACACGGGTGCTGCACTCGGCTGATCGTTTTCGAGCGGCTGCTGCATCACACGTTGTGGTCTAAATTTTTGTTTCCAATTGTGAATGGTGGGAGTCAGAGGCACTCTCTGTCAATACCTGTTTGCGTGTTCACACACTGGACACCAAACAACCCTGAACTATCCGCTGCTTGGAGGAATTTCGCGAGCTCTTGCCCACACGGGTGCTGCAGTCGGCTGATCGTTTTCGAGCGGCCGCTGCATCACACG
>NW_895297.1:0-821 GCF_000209065.1 Trypanosoma cruzi | reverse complement strand
TTAGATACAGCACGACGTGTCGAATTATCCAAGCTGCAGCGGTGGCCTCGGGCGTTAGATATATGACGACTTACAGTAGTAACCACGCTGCGGCTGCGCATCCTAAACACGTCTTTTTCGTTTTCCAGGGGACAACGCAAATGTGCTCGATTGTTCGAAGATCGACATTAATACTTTACGTGAAAAGGAGTCGCGCGACCGCATTTTTTTAGCTCAGTGGCAAACACGCTCACAATGTCATCCGGGGACGCGGGTTCGATTCCCGCAGAAGCCTAATTTTTTTCCATTTTTTTTTTTTTTTGAATTCTTGTTTCATATTGCTTTTTAAACTTCTGGTTTGCAGGACGGTGTGCGAGTTCTGCAATCGCACTGATTCCATCTGTTTCGTGGTTTGTGCGGCTGCGGCTGCGGTGGTGGCCGCGTGAGAGTGAGTGTGAGAGAGCCATGCACCGCCCGCATACACACACTTCCTTCTCTCTCTGTGTGTGTGTCCCCTTGCATGGACTCTCGTCGTCGCCTCACCCCACGAAGCACACACAATAATGTGCCCATTGTATATATGCATGCACACCCATGCAGGCCCGTTGGTGCTCTCTTTTGCACGACACGCACCGCTGCCGTCCTGCCTGGCTGCATGGGCGGAGCACCGTAACTGTTTCTGTTTTGTTTTCATTGCATTGAGTGGGCGACCTCTCTCTCTCTCCCTGTGTGTGTGTTTTGCTTTACGGGAGCAATGAGAGTGTGTGTGCGCTGGTAGTCCCACGCTTCGGCTTTTTGTTTTGTTTTTCTTTTTGATTTTGTGGTTGAGTGCACCCATTCCG
>NW_895296.1:0-821 GCF_000209065.1 Trypanosoma cruzi | reverse complement strand
TGCTTGGCTGCATGGGCGGAGCACCGTAACTGTTTCTGTTTTGTTTTCATTGCATTGAGTGGGCGACCTCTCTCTCTCTCCCTGTGTGTTTGTTTTGCTTTACGGGAGCAATGAGAGTGTGTGTGCGCTGGTAGTCCCACGCTTCGGCTTTTTGTTTTGTTTTTCTTTTCGATTTTGTGGTTGAGTGCACCCATTCCGCGGCTGCGTGTGTGTGTGTGTGGATGATATGAGTAATTTGCGTGTGTGCTTATCTGCCTCTCTCTGCCGTTGCTTTCTTCAGACTCTCTTGTGGCGCACAGCTGCTCTGCAAGTATAGGCGCTGACAAACACACACACACATGCACACACATGCCGTGCTTAAAACGCTGAGAATGCACGCACGCACAGGATTGTGGCTGCCGAGGCCCTCGCGAGGGGGAAAAAACCTGCATTTTTTTTTTTTGACATGTTGCTCGGTGTGTGCTGACGCGTGACGAATAACAACACGCCCCAATAAGCAGAAAAGAAGTAAAACAAAATGGCGCTGAGCGGCACACCGGTAAGCCAAAAATACGCAATCACCAATAAAAAAGCCGGCGATCACCCAGCAGGCACATCAAGCGTCCTCAAAACCAACCTGGAACAGACAAAAAAAAAGAGGCAATCATAGAAAACAAAGATCCCCGCCCCCAAACAGGAAAAACATTAAAGAAAACGCGATTCTTTTTTTTGTCCTTACTGCCGGGGTTGGCCGCCGCAAGAAATAAAAAATGGTAGGGCGGTGGCCCCGGACGCTAGATACAGCACGACGTGTCGAATATCCAAGTGCAGCGGCTGCCCCC
>NW_895295.1:0-821 GCF_000209065.1 Trypanosoma cruzi | reverse complement strand
AGGGCACCCGCGTGGCATGCAGGAAACGTTGCGATCGACACCCAACTCCTCCAGCCGTCTCCCCCTCGCTCGCACCCTCGGAGAAAAAACCGCCGCCGCCTCCTCCAGCAGCGCGGCGGAATATTCGTAGCCGTGCGACGGGTGTCGCCCAAGGACGTACAGCACGAGCATCGCACCGGTGAAGTCGTTCGTCCTCGTCGCCACTCTGGGGAACCGCCAGCACGTCGTCCGCTACAGGTTGCGCTGTGTTCGCCTCGCCTCGTCGTCCGTGGAGGGAATGCCCAGCACAATCAGATACTCCCGCCGGCTCCACGTGTCCACAACACGGCGTGGGATGTAAGCAAGCGCTGCGTCGTCAACTGCGGCGGCTCGCGGGCGCAGTGCCAAGCACCAAGCACCGATGTGCGGAAGACTCATTTCCTGCCAATCAACATGACGACGACGCTTGCAAATAAAGAGAACAAGAACACATAAACCATCTACATAAAAAAAAAAAAAAAGAGGGTGAGGTGCAGGAGCGGATGTGGGTGTGAGGATAAACAAGGGACGGGCAGCAGGAACACGCCCTGCGGGCAAACAAGAAAAACGGTCACGTGGTCTCGTGAGGATGGTCGCTTGTAGCAAACACCAATGTTTCAAAAACACACATGTGTTGAAAAATAAACATTGGCTCTCGGCCCCCGGAAATTATACATGTCATATCCGAAAAGGCATGTGGAAGGCACCAGACTTCCACATCAACATAAATCCTAAAACGTGTGGCGCAGAAAAAAACGGGAGGACGCAAAAATACTGCGAGCCCATTCAAAAACGCGCCACAG
>NW_895294.1:0-821 GCF_000209065.1 Trypanosoma cruzi | reverse complement strand
TCTGCAAGTATAGGCGCTGACAAACACACACACACATGCACACACATGCCGTGCTTAAAACGCTGAGAATGCACGCACGCACAGGATTGTGGCTGCGGAGGCCCTCGCGAGGGGGAAAAAACCTGCATTTTTTTTTTTTGACATGTTGCTCGGTGTGTGCTGACGCGTGACGAATAACAACACGCCCCAATAAGCGGAAAAGAAGTAAAACAAAATGGCGCTGAGCGGCACACCGGTAAGCCAAAAATACGCAATCACCAATAAAAAAGCCGGCGATCACCCAGCAGGCACATCAAGCGTCCTCAAAACCAACCTGGAACAGACAAAAAAAAAGAGGCAATCATAGAAAACAAAGATCCCCGCCCCCAAACAGGAAAAACATTAAAGAAAACGCGATTCTTTTTTTTGTCCTTACTGCCGGGGTTGGCCGCCGCAAGAAATAAAAAATGGTAGGGCGGTGGCCCCGGACGCTAGATACAGCACGACGTGTCGAATTATCCAAGTTGCAGCGGCTGCCCCGGACGTTAGATACAGGACGACGTGTCGAATTATCCAAGCTGCAGCGGTGGCCTCGGGCGTTAGATATATGACGACTTACAGTAGTAACCACGCTGCGGCTGCGCATCCTAAACACGTCTTTTTCGTTTTCCAGGGGACAACGCAAATGTGCTCGATTGTTCGAAGATCGACATTAATACTTTACGTGAAAAGGAGTCGCGCGACCGCATTTTTATAGCTCAGTGGCAAACACGCTCACAATGTCATCAAGGGACGCGGGTTCGATTCCCGCAGAAGCCTAAGTTTTTTCCATTTTTTTTTTT
>NW_895293.1:0-821 GCF_000209065.1 Trypanosoma cruzi | reverse complement strand
GCGCATTCACATTTGGAAACGAGACGCCGCTGATCCGAGTTGCCTGTGCCGTGTCGTCGGACAGCTCAATCTCCATGCCGCTTGGGGTGGTGGCGAGACCCTCACCTGTCGTCGTGGATGGTGAGTGACCGTCCCGGAGCTCATGGTGTGAATTCAGGTCAACCACAACAGGCGCTACAGGAACAAGACAAAGAATGTCGCTCGCAGAGTGAGCAGCGTGAGCAATTACTGTAGGAAGGCCGCAGAGGTTCACCGCGTACATGCTGGGGCAGGCCGGTGGGCACACGCGGAGGGCGGTGGTCTCCAGGCAGTTGGTTCCAGCAGCGGCAGGCGCTCGCACGGAAAGGTGTGGCGCACCAAGAGGGCCACGCCAGCGGCACGCCCACTGCAGGCCTGGTGGAAGTCAATGCAGCCAATGAGCCTCGTCGCTGGTGGAAACACCAGACGACCAACTTGATCGCGAGGAGTTGCGTCTGAAGCGACGGGCGCAGCGGGATGCAGAGTTGCTGCAAAAAGTGGAGGGGAAGTTGGAGGAACTTTTTGGTGCAAAGGTCAAACATGACACGGACTTGGGTAACGGTCGCATTGACTCCCGTCGCGAGATCACCGAGCAGGAGTGGGCGGATGCCGTGCGCCGCGCCAAAATTCGAACGGTGCAGCACACGAAGAATGCGGTACCGTTTGCAGCGAAGCAGCGAGCAGCACAACGCGCCTTGCAGATGCGGCGGCGGAACATAAAACGCGAGATGGCGTCAAACAGACGAAGGTAGCGATTGATGCGCATTGCCTTCAAAAACATTTACATTCAAATTGACATGCGG
>NW_895292.1:0-821 GCF_000209065.1 Trypanosoma cruzi | reverse complement strand
GCTGGGCGAGGGCGGCGGAGCGGAATGTGGACAATGCAGTAGCGTCAGCGGCACCTTGCCCGTCGCTGTCTGCCGCTTGCCGCGTCAGCGGCGTCACAGTTGTTTTTAATTTGCTTGCCGCGCGTTCATTTTATTGAGGGCGCAGTCTTCCGAGGAGGCCTGCATTTTTGTGCTCCTGGCATCCTCTGTCTTCAACTTGTGTTTCCGTTGCTTGCGGGCGACGCCTGTCCTGCGTGAGTGGTGCTCCTCGTGCTTCTGCCTTGTTGCGACGGCGCCGTTCTCTGATTTACTTCTTCCGCTTCCTTTTCTTTTACGTTTGGAGGAGCGGAAGGACAGGAGCCAAGGTGGCAGTTTCACAATGTGTGGAGTGTACATTGCTGACCCCGCTGTGTTCGACGCAGACACGGGTGCGGCGTGCTAGGATCGTGTGCGCACGGCTCTGTGGGTGCACTGCGCGTTGCCGCTCATTCCCGCTGGAAACATGGCCCCAGGGGCTGGGGAGATGTGGGTGAAGAAAATGGAGATGGTAAGGCGGCGCGACGCCGTCATTGCGGACCTGTGTCTGTTTTGCTTGGATGGGCCGGACTGCGGGACGGCGTTTGAAGTGGCCCACGCCGCCGCCCTGGGAAAGAGGGAGTTGACATTTACTTTTGATTGGCGTTCCATGAGGGAGAAGTACGGCGGCGCGTGTGACGCGTCTGTGATGAGTGTGGAGGACTTTGGCCTTTCATTCAGTCTGATGCTCCGCGACGGTGCGGAGGCGTTTGACTCCTTCGACGCTGCCCTTCACCACTTTCTGAGGCACAGCTCGGAATGGCGAG
>NW_895291.1:0-821 GCF_000209065.1 Trypanosoma cruzi | reverse complement strand
CGGTTTTCCTCTCTGCTCAGCGGGAGGAGCAACTCTTCCTGCAAGTGGTGTGCTTTTCTGCATCGATACACCCAACGGGGCATCACGCCGCCGTTTTGTTGCAGTGCCACTCTTGTGTCCTTCACTTCACACGTGGCCCTTTCTCATTTGCCTTGTTTGCAGGACCGTGGCCTTCGGTTCCCCATTGGGAGGCTGCTCACATTTTGAAATTATTTTTTTACGCTTTTGAGGGGTGCTCGAGAATAATGGCTGCGGGGATGGTGTTGTTGTGTTTCGCTGTGAGTGGTGGCGGTGTGTACTGCTGTTGTACTGTCTTTTTGCCGCTGTCGTTGTCTTTTTCACTTATTGAAAACAGACACGCTAGGAAATCAAGCGCGAATCGCTAGTGTGAAATTCGAGGGCACTGAAAGTTCCAACAACAGCACACACACCGCCCACACACACATATTTATATGCTCTCACGTGTTGCTGCTGTCAAGGCACCCCGCACACACAACCGTCGCCGCGTTACCGGATCCAGCGGAAGGAGGAGGGAAGGAGGAGAGAGTGAGTCGCAGAGTCCCAACATGTCCCGGCATGTGTTTACTTCCGCGGTGCTGCTCCTTCTTCTCGTGATGATGTGCTGCGGCAGCGGTGGGACTTCGAGCGCCGTGAAGAGTAAGTCTGGGGTTGTGCAACTGGCGCAGGAGATCGAAGTTTTTGTGCCGAATAAGACGCAGGTGGTGTCAAGAGATGGGACTGGTCCATTTGAAGTGAAGAAAGCATTTCTTTCACCCTCACTCGTCAGTGCTGGTGGGGTGATGGTTGCCATTGCTGAAGGC
>NW_895290.1:0-821 GCF_000209065.1 Trypanosoma cruzi | reverse complement strand
ACACGCCCCAATAAGCGGAAAAGAAGTAAAACAAAATGGCGGTGAGCGGCACACCGGTAAGCCAAAAATACGCAATCACCAATAAAAAAGCCGGCGATCACCCAGCAGGCACATCAAGCGTCCTAAAAACCAACCTGGAACAGACAAAAAAAAAGAGGCAATCATAGAAAACAAAGATCCCCGCCCCCAAACAGGAAAAACATTAAAGAAAACGCGATTCTTTTTTTGTCCTTACTGCCGGGGTTGGCCGCTGCAAGAAATAAAAAATGGTAGGGCGGTGGCCCCGGACGTTGGATACAACACGACGTGTCGAATTATCCAAGTTTGCAGCGGCTGCCCCGGACGTTAGATACAGGACGACGTGTCGAATTATCCAAGTTGCAGCGGCTGCCCCGGACGTTGGATACAACACGACGAATCGTAGTAACCACGCTGCGGCTGCGGCCCCGTACGAGAGATATATGACGACTTATCGTAGTAACCACGCTGCGGCTGCGGCCCCGTACGAGAGATATATGACGAACTTATCGTAGTAACCACGCTGCGGCGGCGCACCCTAAACATGTCGTTTTCGTTTTCCAGGGGACAACGCAAATGTGCTCGATTGTTCGAAGATCGAAATTAATACTTTACGTGAAAAGGGGTCGCGCGACCGCATTTTTATAGCTCAGTGGCAAACACGCTCACAATGTCATCCGGGGACGCGGGTTCGATTCCCGCAGAAGCCTAAGTTTTTTCCATTTTTTTTTGAATTCTTGTTTCATATTGCTTTTTAAACTTCTGGTTTGCAGGACCGGTGTGCGAGTTCTGCAATCGCACTG
>NW_895289.1:0-821 GCF_000209065.1 Trypanosoma cruzi | reverse complement strand
AAGAAAATACGTGCGCGCAAGATGGCATTTAAATACGTGAAACCTTCAGCCCGTTTTCTTTCATGGCGTTGGCGAGCGACCCCACACAATCCAATCAAAGTGACACGCCGGACAGAATGGCGTCAGTTAATAATAAAAATACTTGCGTCAGTGCAGAGAGCAGCAGGAATTTGGGTTTTACTCCCGAATTCGGAAAAGACAGTGACATGAGAGTGTGTATGTGTGCAAGGACTTTCGTGGGACGGTGCTGCCCAATCCCGCCCTGCCTTGAGATGAAAGGAAAACAAAAAAAGGGGAGCACACTCTCCAGAAAAGGAGTGACGGTTGGGCACTCAACCCCCGCTTCGTCCCACTTGACATCCACATATGTGCACTGCACCTCAAATATGTACCTCCCTGGACGCCGCATGCATGACGTGTGGTTTCGTCGCTCGCAATGTGTTTTTCCTCCCGCAAACAACCAAAAAGGATGGCCATGGCGCAGCTCCACTCAGGGGAAGCAATCGAGGCAGACACGGGTGGGAACCAGAGATCATACCAACAATAAGAATAATAATAATAAGGGGTAATAACTCCTCCAAGCCACGAAATCGTGCAATGCTGATCCCTCTTCTTCTAAATTGAAGCCCTCCTCAACAGAACTAATGCAGCAGACACATGTGCAGCGCAATATATTTCGCTCTCCCGTTTTCCATCTTACATCCCACGCGTGCCACGGCGGCGGTGCCTGCGTTACATCGGGGATGACTCCAAAATACCAGGCAGCATGCTGTGAAGAGTGGATGCTTGACGAACGTGGCCGCGTCAGCATCTAACAGGAA
>NW_895288.1:0-821 GCF_000209065.1 Trypanosoma cruzi | reverse complement strand
TGAAAGGTATTAAAGAGGTAACTTGACATTTGACCTATTCATCGTCTCTTTTGTGTGTGTGTTGTTGTTGTTCTCCTGTGGCACCTCTGCGGATAAAGATGAGATGAAAGGGAAGGAACACTCACACACACCCATACACACAGGGAGAGAGAGAGAGACTGCAAAAGCCAACATGCGCGGAAGCAGTTTTTTTTTTGTTTTTGTTTTTTTTGGTGAGCGGCGTCTTCATCTTCCATTTCTTCTTTTGTGCCCACTTGCGGTTTTGGACTCGGCTCCGTCCCCACAAGTAAAATAACAGGAAAACGCCGCAAAAACTACAAAAAATGACCGACAAGAAGCAGAAACAAACATGCAAAAAAAAAAAAAAAAGAAAAAAGTCCCACCCCCCACCTCCCCCAAATAAACAAAAAAAGAAAAAGGGTTTGCTCACAGGCCTTGGGACTTCGCCCTTTGCGCATGTTGATCGGGCACAGGCCGAAGTAGCACACATGGCAGCCGCACGCTCGCATTCACACACACTCACTCTCTTCCAGCCATCTATGCCCACTGAAGACAAAAAAAAAAAAGGAAGGCAAAATCATGCAAAACAACATCAGCACGCCACGACATCAAAAAAAAAAAAAAAAGCGAGAAGAGGGAAAAAGCAACAGCCCCAGAAACAAGACACACCACCTTCGACACTTCCTTGAATTTTCAGGCCCCGTAAAACAACAAAAAAGAAAGAAAAAAAAAAAAAAAAGAAAAACTGTCAATTGTTGTTGCTTTCGTTGCTTCGCTTTACTTCTCCATAGCCCTCCTTTTTTTTTTTTTTTTTTTTTTTT
>NW_895287.1:0-821 GCF_000209065.1 Trypanosoma cruzi | reverse complement strand
GAGAAGGAAGTGTGTTATGCGGCGGTGCATGGCTCTCTCACACTCACTCTCACGCGGCCACCACCGCAGCGGCAGCCGCACAAACCACGAAACAGATGGAATCAGTGCGATTGCAGAACTCGCACACCGTCCTGCAAACCAGAAGTTTAAAAAGCAATATGAAACAAGAATTCAAAAAAAAAAAAAAATGGAAAAAACTTAGGCTTCTGCGGGAATCGAACCCGCGTCCCCGGATGACATTGTGAGCGTGTTTGCCACTGAGCTAAAAAAATGCGGTCGCGCGACTCCTTTTCACGTAAAGTATTAATGTCGATCTTCGAACAATCGAGCACATTTGCGTTGTCCCCTGGAAAAAGAAAAAGACGTGTTTAGGATGCGCAGCCGCAGCGTGGTTACTACTGTAAGTCGTCATATATCTAACGCCCGAGGCCACCGCTGCAGCTTGGATAATTCGACACGTCGTGCTGTATCTAACGTCCGGGGCAGCCGCTGCAACTTGGATAATTCGACACGTCGTCCCGTATCTAACGTCCGGGGCAGCCGCTGCAACTTGGATAATTCGACACGTCGTGCTGTATCTAACGTCCGGGGCAGCCGCTGCAACTTGGATAATTCGACACGTCGTGCTGTATCTAACGTCCGGGGCAGCCGCTGCAACTTGGATAATTCGACACGTCGTCCCGTATCTAACGTCCGGGGCAGCCGCTGCAACTTGGATAATTCGACACGTCGTCCCGTATCTAACGTCCGGGGCAGCCGCTGCAACTTGGATAATTCGACACGTCGTCCTGTATCTAACGTCCGGGGCAGCCGCTGCAACT
>NW_895286.1:0-821 GCF_000209065.1 Trypanosoma cruzi | reverse complement strand
GGGAGAAGGAAGGCACCGACCGCACGATTGACGTGGACCCTTGTCCCCCGTGTCTGGGTGCCGCCACCGTACCACTTTATTCGTCCTTCTTGTGTGTGCCGTGTGCGCTTATGGTACCGCTGTTTGCTGTGCAATGCCGACCCACGTGAGGGAGGAACGCCGCCTTGACTGCCGGTGAACGGCGAGTCCTCCATTCCTCCCGTGTCACCATTACATCCTCGGACGCGCTTGATGGTCGACGGTTGTAACGCTGCCACGTGGTTCTGTCTCGGTTCTTGTGTGTCTTTCGCGGCATCAAGAGTGCTCTGTGGTAGAACCATTTGGTTGCAGAAGCGGTGCCAATGGTCATGTGTCTTTTTGCTGGGATTCTGCCACTCTGCATGGTGGTTGTGTGGGGCTGCGTGGGCGGTGGGAGGGCGGTGACATCACTGGGCTGAATGCGTCTGCGCTTTTTTGTGTCGCTGGTTGTGCATTGGTGGGGACTGTCTGTGACCGGATGCCTCTGCGTGCCACTGTGCTTAGTTACTGTTGTTGCTTCCTCTTTCTTTTCTGACTGTGCAGATAGAGCTATTTTGGCTTGACCAGCACAACTATCGTTTCAAGGTGTTAGGGATTAATCGCTGTATTAGTAGTAGTGGGATATCGATCTATCGGAATAGTGTCTCTTGATTTGCCATTTGTAGGAAGGGATTTGTTGGACAGGAGCTACGGTCGACGGGGCGAGTGCGACACACCACGACAGCTCTATTGGTATCTGATTGGTTTGTGGATGTGGTGTGCGGTGGGTGCGTGTCCGCGCAGCCGGCACCGTGTGCGGCGCA
>NW_895285.1:0-821 GCF_000209065.1 Trypanosoma cruzi | reverse complement strand
TCGGAGTGCCCCGCAGCTGCCTTGAGAGATGCAGCGGACAGACCTCCGTTAGTTTCGCCTCGATCCGTCGACGAAGAATTTCGCGGTGCTGTCGGCACACACCGAAGTCTCCCTCGTGCCCGCCAAACAAAAGACACACCCGTTGAGCATCGTCACGTGCGTCAACGGCCACGCAAGTAAATATCCACCGCAACGCAAAGTGCTTCTTATTGGGCACCAAAAGAAACCTGGAGGCGGCGGCCTCGACAACACACAACAAATCACACGCCAGGCAACGCTCAGATACATGCGAATGGGCCAACGCGGGATGAGCAGCACAAACACTCGAGAGCTGCTGCGTGAACTCCACGGCAAATGGATCAGCCTCAACGCATGGGCACTAATTACGGCGGGTGACAGCGCAAAAGCCAACGGTTCCGCAAGGCCGGGAATTGTGGGGACGGCATTCAAACCTCCTGGGATTCGTGTGCCAAGACACGCAAATAATCCGCCTCTCGGTGAAAATCGTCATCGTCCTCATCGTTGTTTTTGCCGTCATTCGTATTGCCACACTCAAAGCCGTGAGGGAAGGTGCTGCCATGATGATTGCGACATCACCCTGAATGAAGGAACGCAATGCCTCGAAGGGTGTCGAGTGCAGGCATCCCGTCAGGCAGCGACACGCCGCACTTCTGAAGAAAAGCCGATAAAAGACCGTAGAAAAAGCTTTCATCCGCCACCGTGATATCGTCCAGCGGGTTCGGCCTCTTATTCCTCCTTCGGCGCCTCGTCCCTCTCCAAGACACCACAGCCGCTGCCGTGCACCACGCTCCTGTTGCAAT
>NW_895284.1:0-821 GCF_000209065.1 Trypanosoma cruzi | reverse complement strand
TTCGCGAACTACAAATTCACTCTTGTGGCGACGGTGTCGGTCCCGGGAGGTGATGGAGGGCATCGGCAGCTCTTTTCCTTTGATGGGTGTGAGGACGAATGAGCACAAAAGCACGCCGCCATTTGATCTGTTGTGGGCGAAGAAAAATAAGTGGGAGATAATCTTCAACGGCAGTCGTTTGGCGCTGCCGGCGGATGCCAAGTGGGAACTGAACACAACACATCGGGTGGGACTGGAAATGGATTACTTTAAGGAGTTGCTTGTGTACGTGGATGGATTGACGGTATACGACGGTGGTGGTGAGGATTACAGCTTCTTTGAAGAGACAAAAACAGTGTTGGGGTTCCACAGCGTCTCACACTTTTAAATTGGCGGCGACGGCAAAAGGGACTCAGGCAACGTTCATGTGACGGTGAGCAACGTCCTGCTGTACAACCGCGCGTTGTACGATGACGAGCTTAAAGCACTAATGAAGACGAAAGCAGTCGCTGCTTCAGAGGCGAGGGTGCCGGCCCCGAAAGGTGCGCCTGAAAGCAGCCACGCAAGTGAATCTTCTGATGAGCCTGCCAATGGGTCCGTCGCCATGGATGAAGCGCGGCAGGAAGCCACATCATCATCACCACAAAGACAAGACTCACCGGCGCAACCATTAGGAAATAAGAAGGGCCCAACAGTTTCCAGGCAAACTTTTTCTTCTGACGTAATTGGCCTTGCCACCCCAGCTGCCAAGGGGGAAATGGAAGAAGAGGCGGCGAGCAGTGGTGGAATGGCGCCTGCGTTGTCTCCGACACCGAGCGCGGGCAGTCGCCAGGAGGTACTTG
>NW_895283.1:0-821 GCF_000209065.1 Trypanosoma cruzi | reverse complement strand
TATTGCTGACGGGCTATATCCAGAGTACCGCTGATGTTGGGCTTGACGGCAAAGCAGTGCTGTGCCTGAGAGATGGCACTGCTGGGTCGACATGCTCGCTGCGTCACTCTGTCACCGACTTGTGGCCCCACGCCGCTGGTGGCGCGCAATACGCCTTCGTCCAGGTGTAGCGCGATCTCGGCGCAGATTTCCTCCATGCGACACTCTGTCAGAGTCTCAATGATTTTGCAGAGAAGCGTAGCCGTGCCGCGACGGGTCCTCAGAGCAACTGCCGGTGCTTCTGCGGCCACGCCAAGATAATGTGCTGGAGAAGCGCCTTGAGGGCTTTGGCATGTCTCTTCCAATCCCCGCCTCTTGGGACACGGTTGTTCATCACGAAAAGAACAATAAGCATCGCCTTCATTTACATCATACTTGCCGCTGTCGCTACTGAGGCAGCGGTCATGGCTGCGAGGGCCGTCGTGCTCGCGATCCTTCAGGGCACCTTCGTCCTCGCGCAAGCAATTGCGTAACGTGGTCGTAAGTTGTGTGGCGGAGCCCAGAAGCTGCCACAACGCCACAACGGCCTCAATTCGCTGCTGCATGGTCTTCAATGTCTGTACCTTTGGCTCATGAGAAAAATTAGAGATGGCGCGTTCAATGTCGTTATTTCCAAGCAATTGCAGTGAGCGCCGCAGCGCCTTGAGTGTCTCTTCCTCTTGCCGCAGCCATTCGACGCAGTCATAGCGAAGCTCAATGCTTGTGGGGTCGCGCAGAGGCTGCAGAATGGTGGAGCGCAGCAGCCGTCCACCCACAATTGTCATTGCGCGGTTCAACACATC
>NW_895282.1:0-821 GCF_000209065.1 Trypanosoma cruzi | reverse complement strand
ACACACAATAATGTGCCCATTGTATATATGCATGCACACCCATGCAGGCCCGTTGGTGCTCTCTTTTGCACGACACGCACCGCTGCCGTCCTGCCTGGCTGCATGGGCGGAGCACCGTAACTGTTTCTGTTTTGTTTTCATTGCATTGAGTGGGCGACCTCTCTCTCTCTCCCCTGTGTGTGTGTTTTGCTTTACGGGAGCAATGAGAGTGTGTGTGCGCTGGTAGTCCCACGCTTCGGCTTTTTGTTTTGTTTTTCTTTTTGATTTTGTGGTTGAGTGCACCCATTCCGCGGCTGCGTGTGTGTGTGTGTGATGATATGAGTAATTTGCGTGTGTGCTTATCTGCCTCTCTCTGCCGTTGCTTTCTTCAGACTCTCTTGTGGCGCACAGCTGCTCTGCAAGTATAGGCGCTGACAAACACACACACACATGCACACACATGCCGTGCTTAAAACGCTGAGAATGCACGCACGCACAGGATTGTGGCTGCCGAGGCCCTCGCGAGGGGGAAAAAACCTGCATTTTTTTTTTTTGACATGTTGCTCGGTGTGTGCTGACGCGTGACGAATAACAACACGCCCCAATAAGCAGAAAAGAAGTAAAACAAAATGGCGCTGAGCGGCACACCGGTAAGCCAAAAATACGCAATCACCAATAAAAAAGCCGGCGATCACCCAGCAGGCACATCAAGCGTCCTCAAAACCAACCTGGAACAGACAAAAAAAAAGAGACAATCATAGAAAACAAAGATCCCCGCCCCCAAACAGGAAAAACATTAAAGAAAACGCGATTCTTTTTTTTGTCCTTACTGCCGGGGTTGG
>NW_895281.1:0-821 GCF_000209065.1 Trypanosoma cruzi | reverse complement strand
GACGTACCCGCAGGCATGGAGCTGCCACCTCTGCTTCCTTCCTCGGACGTACCCGAAGGCATGGAGCTGCCACCTCTGCTTCCTTCCTCGGACGTACCCGCGGGCATGGAGCTGCCTCCTCTGCTTCCTTCCTCGGACGTGCCCGCAGGCATGGAGCTGCCTCCTCTGCTTCCTTCCTCGGACGTACCCGCAGGCATGGAGCTGCCACCTCTGCTTCCTTCCTCGGACGTGCCCGCAGGCATGGAGCTGCCTCCTCTGCTTCCTTCCTCGGACGTACCCGCAGGCATGGAGCTGCCTCCTCTGCTTCCTTCCTCGGACGTACCCGCAGGCATGGAGCTGCCACCTCTGCTTCCTTCCTCGGACGTACCCGCAGGCATGGAGCTGCCACCTCTGCTTCCTTCCTCGGACGTGCCCGCAGGCATGGAGCTGCCTCCTCTGCTTCCTTCCTCGGACGTACCCGCAGGCATGGAGCTGCCACCTCTGCTTCCTTCCTCGGACGTGCCCGCAGGCATGGAGCTGCCACCTCTGCTTCCTTCCTCGGACGTACCCGCAGGCATGGAGCTGCCACCTCTGCTTCCTTCCTCGGACGTACCCGCGGGCATGGAGCTGCCTCCTCTGCTTCCTTCCTCGGACGTACCCGCAGGCATGGAGCTGCCTCCTCTGCTTCCTTCCTCGGACGTACCCGCAGGCATGGAGCTGCCACCTCTGCTTCCTTCCTCGGACGTACCCGCAGGCATGGAGCTGCCACCTCTGCTTCCTTCCTCGGACGTACCCGCGGGCATGGAGCTGCCACCTCTGCTTTCTTCCTCGGACGTACCCGA
>NW_895280.1:0-821 GCF_000209065.1 Trypanosoma cruzi | reverse complement strand
TTTATTTTTCTTCACACCTTTCATTTTATTTTTCCCTTTCACGCAGGCTCCCCCAATACCATTCCCAAACAACAACAAAATAATGCTATTCTTAATAATCATAATCAAAATAAAAAATCAAAAAAGATCACAGAGCCGCGTTCACTCCTCTCCACCAGAGAAAAAATTATCGGGGTCTGCACCGATGCGTTTATCCTCGTTGAGTTCATCGATTTGACGCATCTCCTCTTCCGTAAGCTTAAAGTCCCAAACATTAAAGTTTTCTTGAATGCGCCCCTTATTTGTGGACTTGGGAATTGTGACGATACCGTGCTGAATGTCCCAGCGGATGACAACCTGCGCCGGGGATTTATTGTGCTTCTTGGCAATCTCCCCCAGCACGTGATTCTTCAGAATACCAGCCTCGTCCCCGCTGCCAAGCGGAGACCAGGCTGTGACGGCAATGTTGTGTTGCTTGCAGAACTCCCGCAACGCACGCTGTTGGAAAAGCGGGTGCAGCTCCACTTGGTTCACCATCGGCCGAATTTTGCAGCTTTTAAAAAGCTCCGTGAGGTGGTGTGGCTCAAAGTTGGAAACGCCAATGGCCCGCACCTTCTTCTCCTCGTAGAGCTTCTCCAATGCCTTCCATGTGTCAACAAACTTCTTCTTCCCCGGCCAGTGAATTAAGTAGAGATCAATGTACTCCAGTCCGAGCAGCTCACGGCTGCGTTCAAAGGCCGCAAGCGTCTTCTCGTATCCTTGATCTGAATTCCATACTTTTGTGTACCCACACCTCCTCACGGGCACTCCCGATTCGCGGATCCCCTGCCCACGGCCCTTTT
>NW_895279.1:0-821 GCF_000209065.1 Trypanosoma cruzi | reverse complement strand
CATCGTGTCGACGCACTTTATGCGCTGGTGGTCAAGAGTGGGGCCGGTGGTACCGTAGTACCACGGAGCCTGTGAAATGAGCTGCGGTACATTTGGGCTAATTTCACTGCCTGAAACTTCATCCACAGCGAGCGGTGCAAGACCAAACTTCCGTTTCTCCTCTAATTCGCGCTTCAACCGCAGGCGTTGACGCACCGTCATACCGGCCTCCTCCTCCGCCGCCGCTGCTGCTGCCGTAGGCGTATTATTAGTAGTGTTCTTCTTTGTATTCAGCATAATAACTGAAAAATAAAACCCAAACTAAATGTGTATGGATGTATGGATACAGAAAGGAGGATGAAAGGTGGGATGGTGGCAGCAACGGCAAACTTTCCTCCCCACCACTTCCCCGCAGAAGTAATGGTGGCAGGAATTTAAGAATTCATGTGGCAAAAATAAAACGACGCTTTTCTTTGAGAGATTAAATAATTATGCCTGAATGAATGTATGAGGAGGGGAGGGGAAAGAATGAGAATAATAATTTTAAAAAAAAAAAAAAACCTTCCGTGTCGCCCCCACCACAAAGCCTTCTTTTGTTCGTTTCCTTCTTTTTTCCTGCTTGTTTGATTGTTTGTTTGCCTTTTTTTTCCCCCTCTCCCCTTTCTTCTTCTTGTATCTATACAAGAAGGAAAGGGCTGACGGTTCAGCCAGTTTTGTTTCTTCTCCTTTCCCATTCAATGAAGTCATTCATGGCATCTGTGAACATACACACACACACACACACACACGTGCATGCATACACATACAACAATACACGTGGAGGTGCAACAGTGGTGCTGCTG
>NW_895278.1:0-821 GCF_000209065.1 Trypanosoma cruzi | reverse complement strand
AGCATCACAAAGAACCTTGTCCCGGCGATACCACCTTCCTCCAAGCGAGGACAACTGACAACGCCCGCCCCAGTATGGTGCAACCTGGTTGCCGTCACTTCCTCTACAAACTCGCCATATTTCCTCGTCACGTCCACAGCACACTCCACGAGAAAGCCAGGCACCATTCTCACAAACTTCGCCCCGCACAACTGGCCGCTCTCAACAAGGCGCAAAAAAGAGTTCGCAACAGAAGGTGCCTCGCGAGCATAAATCTCCATC
The DNA here is from genome assembly GCF_000209065.1 of Trypanosoma cruzi. Classification (NCBI taxonomy): domain Eukaryota; phylum Euglenozoa; class Kinetoplastea; order Trypanosomatida; family Trypanosomatidae; genus Trypanosoma; species Trypanosoma cruzi. The sequence continues at coordinate 560 of NW_895278.1, read as the reverse complement.
GATATTACGCCTTCATTTGTATGAAGCTCTACAACCCAAGCATCGCCCTCGTTCCCGCAAGAAATCATCTACCACCTAAATCATAAGGATAAAAAAAAAAAAACAAGATTGCACCAACAAAACAAAAAAGACACAGCCACCAGAAGAAAAACAAATTGAAACCCACACAAAATACCGCGGCATCCTCTTCAAGACATGCTCGTCGTCCGAAGCACCTGGCATTGTTGCAACCGCCAGCCATCGAGCGCGTCCGTGAACGTGGTGGTGGTGGCGTGGAAGTGGGGCGGTGAGTGCGTCAGTTGCCAGTAGTCAAGGCGTCGTTTCTCGCTCACGTGGATCGGCATTGCAGAACAAAGAGCGGCATCATGCGCGCACGGCATGCACAAGGGCAAAAGGGAGGAACAAAGAAGCACGGTGGCGGCACTCAGCCACGGGGGACAAGGGTCCACATCGACTCTGCGGTCGGTTGACCTTCAGACGTCCGGTTTGTAATCACGCCGCCGCCGCGCAGTTCGTGTGTCTGCAGGAGACTAGGGGATGGAAGGGAAGGGAAAAAAAAA
>NW_895277.1:0-821 GCF_000209065.1 Trypanosoma cruzi | reverse complement strand
CCAGGCATACCGCCGCCCGCGCCCATGCCCTGGTACATCTTCGTCATGATGGGCGTGCACAGGTTCTCCAGCTCCTTCTGGCGGTGCTCGTACTCCTCCTTGCTGGCCTCCTGGTTGTTGTTCAGCCATTGCAGCGCCTCCTCCACGGCACTCGTAATCGTGTTCTTGTCGGCCTCCTCAATCTTGCCAGCGACGTTCGGCTCGTTTACGGTGTTCTTCATCGAAAATGCGTAGTTCTCAAGACCGTTCTTTGCGTCAATGCGCTCGCGCTGTTCCTTGTCCTGCGCCTCGTACTTGGCAGCCTCGGACACCATGCGCTCAATGTCCGCCTTGCTCAGGCGGCCCTTGTCGTTCGTGATGACAATCTGGTTGCGCTTACCGGTGCCCTTCTCCTCCGCGGACACGTTCAGGATGCCGTTGGCGTCGAGGTCAAAGGTCACCTCAATCTGGGGCACACCGCGCGGCGCCGGCGGGATGCCGGACAGGTCGAATGTGCCGAGCAGGTGGCAGTCCTTCGTCATCGCACGCTCTCCCTCAAAGACCTGGATGTGCACGCCCGGCTGGTTGTCCGCGTACGTCGAGAAGATCTGGCTTTTCTTGGTCGGAATCGTCGTGTTGCGCTTGATCAGCGACGTCATGACGCCACCCGCCGTCTCGATGCCAAGCGTCAGCGGGGTCACGTCGAGCAGCAGCAGGCCCTCCGTCTGCTTGCTCTTGCCGCCCGTCAGGATGAAGGCCTGCACGGCGGCACCGTACGCCACAGCCTCATACAGGGTTGATGCTCTTGTTCAGTTCCTTGCCACCGAAAAAGTCCGACACCA
>NW_895276.1:0-821 GCF_000209065.1 Trypanosoma cruzi | reverse complement strand
CACACGCAGCCGCGGAATGGGTGCAGTCACCCCCAAATTCAAAAAGAAAACCAAAACAAAAAGCCGAAGCGTGGGATTACCAGCGCACACACACTCTCATTGCTCCCGTAAAGCAAAACACACACACAGGGAGAGAGAGAGAGGTCGCCCACTCAATGCAATGAAAACAAAACAGAAACAGTTACGGTGCTCCGCCCATGCAGCCAGGCAGGACGGCAGCGGTGCGTGTCGTGCAAAAGAGAGCACCAACGGGCCTGCATGGGTGTGCATGCATATATACAATGGGCACATTATTGTGTGTGCTTCGTGGGGTGAGGCGAGGACGAGAGTCCATGCAAGGGGACACACACACAGAGAGAGAAGGAAGTGTGTGTATGCGGGCGGTGCATGGCTCTCTCACACTCACTCTCACGCGGCCACCACCGCAGCCGCAGCCGCACAAACCACGAAACAGATGGAATCAGTGCGATTGCAGAACTCGCACACCGTCCTGCAAACCAGAAGTTTAAAAAGCAATATGAAACAAGAATTCAAAAAAAAAAAAAATGGAAAAAACTTAGGCTTCTGCGGGAATCGAACCCGCGTCCCCGGATGACATTGTGAGCGTGTTTGCGACTGAGCTAAAAAAATGCGGTCGCGCGACTCCTTTTCACGTAAAGTATTAATGTCGATCTTCGAACAATCGAGCACATTTGCGTTGTCCCCTGGAAAACGAAAAAGACGTGTTTAGGATGCGCAGCCGCAGCGTGGTTACTACTGTAAGTCGTCATATATCTAACGCCCGAGGCCACCGCTGCAGCTTGATGATCGACACGTCGTCC
>NW_895275.1:0-821 GCF_000209065.1 Trypanosoma cruzi | reverse complement strand
CACGTCCATATTTTTTTGTATGCCGCGCCGTATTTTATTATTTTGATTATAGTTTGATTTCCGTTTTTTCTTGGTTTTTGGAGCTTTAGGAGATTGTGAAGTGAGTATCGCGGGAGAGCTGGCTAGCTTAATTAATATATATATATATATATATATATGTGCTTATGAAACGGACACAATTGTTTACGACCCTTTTTTATCTTATTAATTTTTGGTAAGATAATGTCGTTAAGGAGTTATGGAACGGATGGCGGCCAGATAATTTTTTATTTTTATTTTCATTTTACCTTCCCAGCCATTTCCTTCTCATTCCCACCTCACGGCGGGGTCTTGTGGCTGAGGATTGCAGTGTCTGTCATTTCGTAAGAAATAAATGTTTCAGATCTTTCCCGAGTTCAAAAGGTCACGTCAGTAGTCAAAAGAATCAATATATTTAATTAGAGGAAAACATTTAGGCAATTTACTGCTTCTGCTTTAACTCTTTTTTTCCCTTTCTTGTTTGGTTTCTATAGAAATAATTTGAGGGTCCGGCCAGCGCTCACGAGGATTATTCACTTTTTTCCCTCGGTCCTTGATGGCTGAATTGTGAATTTCATCTTCTTCTTTTCTTCCTTTCTGGGCGTACGTGTGTTTTGTTTGAGTGCGATTCTCATGACGAAAAACACAAAATGAGGCCCCGCGAAAGGGGCAAGAGGATCTCATGCAATCAAATTGACCAAAACGGAAGCCTCTCAGTGCACTCCTTTTTTCTCGTTTTATTTATTTATTTATTTTTTCCTGCTGGCCTCAATTTCAGTGCGTTGTTTTTTATATTTTCTGCC
>NW_895274.1:0-821 GCF_000209065.1 Trypanosoma cruzi | reverse complement strand
GGACAAGGAGGGCATTCCGCCGGACCAGCAGCGCCTGATCTTCGCTGGCAAGCAGCTGGAGGACGGCCGCACGCTCGCAGACTACAACATCCAGAAGGAGTCCACGCTGCACCTTGTGCTGCGCCTGCGCGGCGGCATGCAGATCTTCGTGAAGACACTGACGGGCAAGACGATCGCGCTCGAGGTGGAATCCAGCGACACCATTGAGAACGTGAAGGCGAAGATCCAGGACAAGGAGGGCATTCCGCCGGACCAGCAGCGCCTGATCTTCGCTGGCAAGCAGCTGGAGGACGGCCGCACGCTCGCAGACTACAACATCCAGAAGGAGTCCACGCTGCACCTTGTGCTGCGCCTGCGCGGCGGCATGCAGATCTTCGTGAAGACACTGACGGGCAAGACGATCGCGCTCGAAGTGGAATCCAGCGACACCATTGAGAACGTGAAGGCGAAGATCCAGGACAAGGAGGGCATTCCGCCGGACCAGCAGCGCCTGATCTTCGCTGGCAAGCAGCTGGAGGACGGCCGCACGCTCGCAGACTACAACATCCAGAAGGAGTCCACGCTGCACCTTGTGCTGCGCCTGCGCGGCGGCATGCAGATCTTCGTGAAGACACTGACGGGCAAGACGATCGCGCTCGAGGTGGAATCCAGCGACACCATTGAGAACGTGAAGGCGAAGATCCAGGACAAGGAGGGCATTCCGCCGGACCAGCAGCGCCTGATCTTCGCTGGCAGCAGCTGGAGGACGGCCGCACGCTCGCAGACTACAACATCCAGAAGGAGTCCACGCTGCACCTTGTGCTGCGCCTGCGCGGCGGCAT
>NW_895273.1:0-821 GCF_000209065.1 Trypanosoma cruzi | reverse complement strand
GGTGGGGGTCAGAGGTACTCTCTGTCAATATCTGTTTGCGTGTTCACACACTGGACACCAAACAACCCTGAATTATCCGCTGCTTGGAGGAATTTCGCGAGCTCTTGCCCACACGGGTGCTGCACTCGGCTGATCGTTTTCGAGCGGCTGCTGCATCACACGTTGTGGTCTAAATTTTTGTTTCCAATTATGAATGGTGGGGGTCAGAGGCACTCTCTGTCACTATCTGTTTGCGTGTTCACACACTGGACACCAAACAACCCTGAATTATCCGCTGCTTGGAGGAATTTCGCGAGCTCTTGCCCACACGGGTGCTGCACTCGGCTGATCGTTTTCGAGCGGCTGCTGCATCACATGTTGTGGTCTAAATTTTTGTTTCCAATTATGAGTGATGGGGGTCAGAGGTACTCTCTGTCAATATCTGTTTGCGTGTTCACACACTGGACACCAAACAACCCTGAATTATCCGCTGCTTGGAGGAATTTCGCGAGCTCTTGCCCACACGGGTGCTGCACTCGGCTGATCGTTTTCGAGCGGCTGCTGCATCACACGTCGTGGTCTAAATTTTTGTTTCCAATTATGAATGGTGGGGGTCAGAGGTACTCTCTGTCAATATCTGTTTGCGTGTTCACACACTGGACACCAAACAACCCTGAATTATCCGCTGCTTGGAGGAATTTCGCGAGCTCTTGCCCACACGGGTGCTGCACTCGGCTGATCGTTTTCGAGCGGCTGCTGCATCACATGTTGTGGTCTAAATTTTTGTTTCCAATTATGAATGATGGGGGTCAGAGGCACTCTCTGTCAATATCTGTTTGCGT
>NW_895272.1:0-821 GCF_000209065.1 Trypanosoma cruzi | reverse complement strand
AGTGGCGAAACAACGTCTCCAGTAGCTGCGTCGTTGAGTATGGAAACGGCCGCCGGACCAATGGACGGTGAGCACCAAGTGCAACAAAGCATTGACCTTCCCGCTGAAAACGACGACGTGCGGTCCACTGGAACCGGAACCACTGGCGCGGAGGAAAGCCTCAGCCTCGAGGCGGGCGACGGAAATTCCGAGAGAACAATGAACTCAGACAGCAGCTCCACTCCTTCAAAGAGGGACGCCGAACCGACATCCGCGGAGGACACCGAAGACGTCCCTTGGACTGAAAGGGCTGAATTTCTTGTTGAAAACGGCGAGGAGGTGCCACAGACGGTTGAAACCGCATCGGGTAACACAAGCACAGCGCCTGGGGAAACCGAGATCCCATCGAAGTCCAACGCAACAACACCCTCGGAGACTGAAATTTTGCTTGACAACGGGCATTTGGGCGAGTTGGCGGCCATGTATCTAATTGGTGACAGCACCGTGCAAGTGTGTGTGTCTCGGGTGTTGTTGCTGCTGCTTCTGGGGCTGTGGGGCACTGCGGCTCTCTGTTGAATGAATTGGGAAGAGCAAAGTTGCGAAATTCTGTGGAGCAACAACCGACCGGCATCCCAGCATTACCCACTGAATTTTTTAAATTCCACTTCCTTTTTTTTTTTCCTTTTTTTTTTTTCTTGTTCTTGTTATTGCTTTAATTATTTCCCTTATCTTGCTTGTTGCTTTAGGGCAATCACTATGGACGTTGTTTTTTATTATTATTTTTAATGGTTTAATTTGTTTAAATTTTTAAATTTTATTTTTCATCCCCCATCTCTTCTTTC
>NW_895271.1:0-821 GCF_000209065.1 Trypanosoma cruzi | reverse complement strand
ACCCTGAATTATCCGCTGCTGGAGGGAATTTCGCGAGATCTTGCCCACAGTGGTGCTGCAGTCGGCGGATCGTTTTCGAGCGGCTGCTGCACCACATGCTGTGGTCTAAATTTTTGTTGCGAATTATGGATGGTGGTAGTCAGAGACACTCTCTTTCAATGTCTGTTTGCGTGTTCACACTCCGGACACCAAACAACCCTGAATTATCCGCTGCTTGGAGGAATTTCGCGAGATCTTGCCCACAGTGGTGCTGCAGTCGGCGGATCGTTTTCGAGCGGCTGCTGCACCACATGCTGTGGTCTAAATTTTTGTTGCGAATTATGAATGGTGGTGGTCAGAGACACTCTCTTTCAATGTCTGTTTGCGTGTTCACACTCCGGACACCAAACAACCCTGAACTATCCGCTGCTTGGAGGAATTTCGCGAGATCTTGCCCACAGTGGTGCTGCAGTCGGCGGATCGTTTTCGAGCGGCTGCTGCACCACATGCTGTGGTCTAAATTTTTGTTTCGAATTATGAATGGTGGTGGTCAGAGACACTCTCTTTCAATGTCTGTTTGCGTGTTCACACACTGGACACCAAACAACCCTGAACTATCCGCTGCTTGGAGGAACTTCGCGAGATCTTGCCCACAGTGGTGCTGCAGTCGGCGGATCGTTTTCGAGCGGCTGCTGCACCACACGTTGTGGTCTAAATTTTTGTTGCGAATTATGAATGGTGGTGGTCAGAGACACTCTCTTTCAATGTCTGTTTGCGTGTTCACACACTGGACACCAAACAACCCTGAACTATCCGCTGCTTGGAAGAACTTCGCGAGATCT
>NW_895270.1:0-821 GCF_000209065.1 Trypanosoma cruzi | reverse complement strand
TTTGGGACCGATTCTGCGTTACATCTTTGATGCGAAAGACTTCAGTAAACGCTATAATGAACTTGATCGTGTCTTGAGATCGGTAAAATCCCGAGATGATGCAAAGCGCATTACGCATGGAGGAATGACGACATGGTTTACCGGGAATCCGTTTTGCAAACTTATGTGTGTTAAACGAGAAAATGGAAAATTTGGTGCCGAGGATTTTAAGACAGACTTATTATCTCATCACCTCGCGGATCGAGTATTTTTCGTTACGGAAAAGATAATCCCCTTGAATGAGATTTTTGGTTTTTAGTGACGAGGAGTAAGAATGCTCCTTTGCGTCTGTATTTGTGGAGAGATATGCTTTGGACGCATTCAGGAATGAGGCCTTTTTCATTAAAATAGCGGAGAAACTCAAGGAGCTGAGGCCGCCAGCACCCCGAAAGCCACTGAACACCGTGCTGAGGGTGACCCCGGAGGACATCCCACCGAGCCGTTTGGATTGTTTCCATTGCAACGCGGACCTAAGAAGATTGATGTAAGGGACCGGTGGATAGAGAAATTTCCGCTGGTTGGGCTGCGGATAACTACGGCGTGTCGACATCACAGGAGCGCCAGCACTGTGCGGCATTTCGCTGAGTATCCGGCGGCGTGTTTTGATGGGTGGGAGGAGTTATCCCGAGACATGTCGTGGGAGTTTATTTACGTGCAGCACGCAGGCATTGTGCTGATGGGTGGCTGGCAGAGACGTGATGTCGTCAATTCCAACGTAGTGAGCGAGGAGGAGAACCAAGAAAGTGTGAGTTTCTGAAAAAAAAAACGTACACCAGTACCAA
>NW_895269.1:0-821 GCF_000209065.1 Trypanosoma cruzi | reverse complement strand
GGCTTCTTAAAAACGTCGTGTCTTTGATTGTGCCTACCAGTCCCCGTCTTAAGGCGCTAAAGGAAGGAAAAGACACGCCTTACTATAACGCCAAAGTCTTTTCGCAGGTACGCAAGGCATTGGGAGGCCGTGTACGTGTGCTGCTCTCTGGTGGAGGGCCTATGAACCCCTCTACACAAGAGTTTGTAAATGTTGTATTCGGCATGATTATTCAAGGATGGGGACTCACAGAAACAGTCTGCTGCGGTGGAATTCAGCGTACGGGCAATCTTGAATACGTGAATGTTGGTCCACCACTCAATTCCCTGGAAATAAGGCTACTTGACACAGAGGAGTACAAGCACACCGACAAACCGGAACCCCGTGGGGAAATATTGCTGCGTGGGCCATTTCTTTTCAAGGGATATTATAAGCAGGAGGAACAGACAAAGGAGGTCATTGACAACGATGGCTGGTTTCACACGGGTGATGTGGGTGCCATAGCACCCAATGGAACGATTAGCATTGTGGGCCGTGTGAAGGCGCTGGCAAAGAATTCCAACGGTGAATACATCGCGCTAGAGACTCTGGAGGCAACCTATGGAGCAAACGGCCTTGTTACCAACAATGGTGTGTGTGTGCTGGTGCATCCCAACCGTAGTTATACGGTTGCTTTGGGGATCACCACTAAAGATCTTGTAATGAAATTTGCAAAGGAAAACAAAATTCCTGGCAGCTTTCCCGCCATTCTTGAAAACAAAGAGTTTCGCCAGAAGGCGACAGAATCGTTTCAGGCGACTGCACGAGCGGCCGGTCGCAGAAGCTTCGAGATAGTCCGCCAG
>NW_895268.1:0-821 GCF_000209065.1 Trypanosoma cruzi | reverse complement strand
GGGATGATAACCTTATGGGGGACGATAACCTTATGGGGGACGATAACCTTATGGGGGATGATAACCTTATGGGGGATGATAACCTTATGGGGGACGATAATCATCTTATGGGGGACGATAACCTTATGGGGGACGATAATCATCTTATGGGGGACGATAACCTTATGGGGGACGATAACCTTATGGGGGATGATAACCTTATGGGGGACGATAACCTTATGGGGGATGATAACCTTATGGGGGACGATAACCTTATGGGGGATGATAACCTTATGGGGGATGATAACCTTATGGGGGATGATAACCTTATGGGGGATGATAACCTTATGGGGGACGATAACCTTATGGGGGACGATAACCTTATGGGGGACGATAACCTTATGGGGGACGATAACCTTATGGGGGACGATAACCTTATGGGGGACGATAACCTTATGGGGGATGATAACCTTATGGGGGATGATAACCTTATGGGGGATGATAACCTTATGGGGGACGATAACCTTATGGGGGACGATAACCTTATGGGGGATGATAACCTTATGGGGGACGATAACCTTATGGGGGACGATAACCTTATGGGGGACGATAACCTTATGGGGGACGATAACCTTATGGGGGACGATAACCTTATGGGGGACGATAACCTTATGGGGGATGATAACCTTATGGGGGACGATAACCTTATGGGGGACGATAACCTTATGGGGGACGATAACCTTATGGGGGACGATAACCTTATGGGGGATGATAACCTTATGGGGGATGATAACCTTATGGGGGACGATAACCTTATGGGGGACGATAACCTTATGGGGGAT
>NW_895267.1:0-821 GCF_000209065.1 Trypanosoma cruzi | reverse complement strand
TTCCCCCTCGCGAGGGCCTCGGCAGCCACAATCCTGTGCGTGCGTGCATTCTCAGCGTTTTAAGCACGGCATGTGTGTGCATGTGTGTGTGTGTTTGTCAGCGCCTATACTTGCAGAGCAGCTGTGCGCCACAAGAGAGTCTGAAGAAAGCAACGGCAGAGAGAGGCAGATAAGCACACACGCAAATTACTCATATCATCACACACACACACACGCAGCCGCGGAATGGGTGCACTCAACCACAAAATCAAAAAGAAAAACAAAACAAAAAGCCGAAGCGTGGGACTACCAGCGCACACACACTCTCATTGCTCCCGTAAAGCAAAACACACACACAGGGAGAGAGAGAGAGGTCGCCCACTCAATGCAATGAAAACAAAACAGAAACAGTTACGGTGCTCCGCCCATGCAGCCAGGCAGGACGGCAGCGGTGCGTGTCGTGCAAAAGAGAGCACCAACGGGCCTGCATGGGTGTGCATGCATATATACAATGGGCACATTATTGTGTGTGCTTCGTGGGGTGAGGCGACGACGAGAGTCCATGCAAGGGGACACACACACAGAGAGAGAAGGAAGTGTGTGTATGCGGGCGGTGCATGGCTCTCTCACACTCACTCTCACGCGGCCACCACCGCAGCCGCAGCCGCACAAACCACGAAACAGATGGAATCAGTGCGATTGCAGAACTCGCACACCGTCCTGCAAACCAGAAGTTTAAAAAGCAATATGAAACAAGAATTCAAAAAAAAAAAAAATGGAAAAAACTTAGGCTTCTGCGGGAATAGAACCCGCGTCCCCGGATGACATTGTGAGCGTGTTTG
>NW_895266.1:0-821 GCF_000209065.1 Trypanosoma cruzi | reverse complement strand
TTGTTTCGAATTATGGATGGTGGTGGTCAGAGACACTCTCTTTCAATGTCTGTTTGCGTGTTCACACACTGGACGCCAAACAACCCGGAACTATCCTCTGCTTGGAGGAATTTCGCGAGCTCTTGCCCACAACGGTGCTGCACTCGGATAATCGTTTTCGAGCGGCTGCTGCACCACACGCTGTGGTCTAAATTTTTGTTTCGAATTATGGATGATGGTGGTCAGAGACACTCTCTTTCAATGTCTGTTTGCGTGTTCACACACTGGACGCCAAACAACCCGGAACTATCCGCTGCTTGGAGGAATTTCGCGAGCTCTTGCCCACAACGGTGCTGCACTCGGCGGATCGTTTTCGAGCGGCTGCTGCACCACACGCTGTGGTCTAAATTTTTGTTTCGAATTATGGATGGTGGTGGTCAGAGACACTCTCTTTCAATGTCTGTTTGCGTGTTCACACACTGGACGCCAAACAACCCGGAACTATCCTCTGCTTGGAGGAATTTCGCGAGCTCTTGCCCACAACGGTGCTGCACTCGGATAATCGTTTTCGAGCGGCTGCTGCACCACACGCTGTGGTCTAAATTTTTGTTTCGAATTATGGATGATGGTGGTCAGAGACACTCTCTTTCAATGTCTGTTTGCGTGTTCACACACTGGACGCCAAACAACCCGGAACTATCCGCTGCTTGGAGGAATTTCGCGAGCTCTTGCCCACAACGGTGCTGCACTCGGATAATCGTTTTCGAGCGGCTGCTGCACCACACGCTGTGGTCTAAATTTTTGTTTCGAAATTATGGATGGTGGTGGTCAGAGACACTCTC
>NW_895265.1:0-821 GCF_000209065.1 Trypanosoma cruzi | reverse complement strand
CGCGCACCGCTCGATGAGCCACCCCTGACAAAGGAGGGGTTGGAGTCGGAGGAGGAGGCCGCACACCAATTGGTGGAGGAGGATGAATCCGAAGCCATGACGGCGGCGTTGGGTGAGGCCTCCGGCAAGCTAGAGGCAGCAGAATTGCAACGGCAGCTTGATGCGCTTCGCCGGCAGAAGGACAAGCTGCGACTGCAGCTGAGGGAGGCGCGTCGCGGACAGGAGAAGCTGGACATCCTGCGCCGACACAACGAAGATTTGCAGTCTAGGCTAAATGATGCGCGTCGCGGACAGGAGAAGCTGGATGCCCTGCAGCGACACAATGAGGAGTTGCAGTCGCAATTGTGTGAGGCGCGTCGTGCGGAGGAGGCGTTGGAGGATGCCCGCCGCCAAACCAGGCAGTCGCAGAGGCAGGTTGAGGATTTGCGCCGCTCTGAGAAGCGCCTGAGGGAGGCTTGTGAAGCCACTAGGGCAAGGGAAGAGGCGCTGATGCAGAAACTGCGTGCAGCCGAAAATGCGATTGCTGTGGCGAGGAAACATGAGGATGCCGTAAAGCAGAAGGCACGCGGCATCATAAATGCGGTGAAAACAGAGTACCAGCGACAACCATTTGTGTTGCCCGAGCCGCAAGAAACCGAGCAACTGCAGCGTGCGAATGATTCGCCCCGCGCACCGCTCGATGAGCCACCCCTGACAAAGGAGGGGCTGGAGTCGGAGGAGGAGGCCGCACACCAATTGGTGGAGGAGGATGAATCCGAAGCCATGACGGCGGCGTTGGGTGAGGCCTCCGGCAAGCTAGAGGCAGCAGAATTGCAACGGCA
>NW_895264.1:0-821 GCF_000209065.1 Trypanosoma cruzi | reverse complement strand
GCGGCACGGGGCCAGCACGAAACGGCAGCCAAAACAAAAGATGGTCACACCCGGAAGAACCAGGCGCAAAACAAACGGCGAAAGATACGCCAAGCACGCACAACCAAAGACAATGGCATATATACATCCACACCGCTGCAGGGTGCTCAAATATACGCGGCGCACCTCGGTGGGTCACGCCGAGAGCGGCGCACGCGCCCAGCCCCGTCCTCAGCACGCAGCACCGGCGGTCGCCACAGCGGCACTGACAAGCAGCAGCAGCGGCACCTGAACCCACAAAGGGCCGCCGAGGCCGCTCCCGTCGCCAGGAGTCGGTGCCTTGGAGGTGGTCGTGCTCTTGGCGGGTGCATTGGTGGTGGTGGTGGTGGTCGTAGTAGTAGTTGTGGTGGTGGTGGTGGTGGTTGTAGTTTGATCCTGGCCCTCCCCAGCCTCGACAACAGCAGCATCGTACTGCCCCTCCTCCTGAGCCGTGGCGCACACGCACGCACAGCAGAGGGCAAGGAAAAGCACGCAGAGGACGCGGCGCAGCATCATTGTCACTTGGGCCTTTGTGGACTTCGCTTGTTGCTTGCGGTGTAAACTCTCCTGTCGGGCCGGCACCGAGCGGGCACAACGAGAGCACGCAGCATGGGAGGAAGAGACACGGGCAGATGCACAGCATACACACACACGCACACAGAGACAGCGGGGGAGTTGGATCGAGACACAGCTGAGCAGCCATGCCACGCCGCAGGGACACCAGCACACACGCACACACACAGTCAGCGCCGAAAACGTACGAACGAACACAAACCAAAAAAAAGTAAAAATAAAAATAAAAT
>NW_895263.1:0-821 GCF_000209065.1 Trypanosoma cruzi | reverse complement strand
CGCTGGCAAGTTATCTCCATATATCTTCTTGATGTGCATGTACATCTGCTCCTCACGCTTTGGCTGCACACGCAGGACCGTCATCTTAAGGAATTGGTAGGCAAAGCCCATGACGAGCATGGAGCACCAGAAGAACTGAATTTTTGTGCGCGTTGGCAGCCGCTCGTACCTCGCCACACCCGGCAGGGAAGACATGACTACACACACACACACGCTTTTGTTCTCCGCCCGCGTCTCACTCTACAGCCTTGACGCAAAAAAAAAAAAAAAGAGAGAGAGAGACAATGAAAGAGGCATCGTTCCCCTCAAACAGCCCCTCCAAATATATATAAATATACAAATGAACGAAAGAATGAATGAGGCAGTAGACGCAAACGGGCATCAACGTAATCGCAAGCTGCATTTCACCCCTTCCTGCAAGCTTCCTCCTCCTCCTCTCACTGAGAGAGTGAGAGAGAAGGAATGCATTACACGCTGTTTGTGCTTTCCCCACCGCCACCCTCCTTCTTCTCTTCCTCGTCCATGAAGCCAATGTACAGAACGGTCTCCCCGCGGACGAAGCAAAGCTCTCGCTGCTCTCCGCCCTTGTCAAGGATGGCGTTGAAGTTGTTGTCCACGCCATGCAGCACACCTCTGTGCGTCTCACCAAACACCGTGAAGCATACCGCCGGCTTCTGCATCCTCTCCGCCAGGTTCACCGACGCCATTTTCCGTAATCTCCACTGGCAACCACGCAACAGCCCCGAAGCTGCAGAACGAAGAAATGAGAGGGAGAAGAAAAAAAAACAACAACAGAAAGTAAAAAGGCACAACAAAAAGAA
>NW_895262.1:0-821 GCF_000209065.1 Trypanosoma cruzi | reverse complement strand
TTTTTTTTCACAGCTTGATATCTGTCTTTTTGTGTGTCTGTGAGCGGTCAATAAGGAAGTCGTACCACTTCTCCTCCGGTTTCATATCCAACGGGCGAAGCAGCGGCAGTAGAACTTCGCGGCCCACGCGGCAGTTCTCACATGTATATAGCAACTGCTTGATGCCATCCTCCTCCTTGGTAGGGAGCTTTTGCACCTCCTTCGTCAGTGAACATGTGTAATAGTGACAGTCCATACATTGCAGGCATCGGTTGCTTTGGTGCAGGTCACGTGAAGCCAGCACGACACGGTTGCCATCCTCGCAATGTGGGCACTTCCACACGCGGTAAAAGGCGCATCCATTAACGTGCTCCAAGTACTGCCCACGCGTCATCACCTCCCGCATCGTCTTGTCATCCCGTACACGGGACATCAGACTATTGCATTTGGGGCAAAGCGTGTCAAGCATCTGGTTCACAAGCACTACTGAACAGAGGAGGAAGATCAGCGAACCCCAGACGAGGTACGGAACGATGAAGACACCATATGAAAGGGTCTTGACGGCAAAGCGGACTTTGTTGCGGGTGGACATGGCAAGTAGACCGCGTTGCCACAATGGCCGCATTTCTTGTGCCTGTCGTGCAATGGCATACACGAGCTGCACAGTCGCGTAGCTTGGCTTCCCTTCCTGCACGAGCGGTTGAAATATCTCACGCACCGCAGGCTCAAGAAAATGCGTGTCAAAGTACTCCTCAATGGCAGGGCTTGCAACGAGGTGCACTGTCGCCTCATGCTGCGCAATGAGCAGCAGCAGGCCATTACCTGCCGGCTCGCCTATGCCC
>NW_895261.1:0-821 GCF_000209065.1 Trypanosoma cruzi | reverse complement strand
GTGTTCACACACTGGACACCAAACAACCGTGAACTATCCGCTGCTTGGAGGAATTTCGCGAGCTCTTGCCCACAGGGGTGCTGCACTCGCCGGATCGTTTTCGAGCGGCTGCTGCACCACACGCTGTGGTCTAAATTTCTGTTTCGAATTATGAATGGTGGTGGTCAGAGACACTCTCTTTCAATGTCTGTTTGCGTGTTCACACACTGGACGCCAAACAACCCTGAACTATCCGCTGCTTGGAGGAATTTCGCGAGATCTTGCCCACAGGGGTGCTGCAGTCGGCGGATCGTTTTCGAGCGGCTGCTGCACCACACGTTGTGGTCTATGTTTTTGTTTTGAATTATGAATGGCGGGAGTCAGAGGCACTCTCTGTCAATGTCTGTTTGCGTGTTCACACACTGGACGCCAAACAACCCTGAACTATCCGCTGCTTGGAGGAGTTTCGCGAGATCTTGCCCACATGGGTGCTGCAGTCGGCGGATCGTTTTCGAGCGGCCGCTGCACCACACGCTGTGGTCTAAATTTTTGTTTCGAATTATGAATGGTGGTGGTCAGAGACACTCTCTTTCAATGTCTGTTTGCGTGTTCACACACTGGACGCCAAACAACCCTGAACTATCCGCTGCTTGGAGGAATTTCGCGAGATCTTGCCCACATGGGTGCTGCAGTCGGCGGATCGTTTTCGAGCGGCTGCTGCACCACACGCTGTGGTCTAAATTTTTGTTTCGAATTATGAATGGTGGTGGTCAGAGACACTCTCTTTCAATGTCTGTTTGCGTGTTCACACACTGGACGCCAAACAACCCTGAACTATCCGC
>NW_895260.1:0-821 GCF_000209065.1 Trypanosoma cruzi | reverse complement strand
CAACACACACACACACACACAGAGAGAAGGATAAAAAAACACCAAAAAACAACCATATATTCACTACATCCACATGGAACAATAAGAGGGGAAAAAGTGTATTTGGGCGCAATAAACAAAAAAAAAATACCTCAAATTCGTCCCCACGGCAATTGACACACCTATTCACAATATTATTTCAGGAAAAAATTTTTGGAGCCCTCAAAGAATCTCCCTGCTCCTTGCGGTAAACACCCGACGTCGAGGCTCGAAACACACCATTCCCCTGGTGCGTGCTCGCACGATTCCCACGCGGAACCGATTGAGATCTTCGTGCCTCCTCATCGCGCCTCTTCTGTTCACGGATCCTCATCATTTGTTCCTCCCACTTCATTCGCCTCGAATTGATGGCGGCATTCCTCGTAATCTCCTTTTGTATCATATTGTTCACGATCTTTCGCATTTTGTCCAGCTGCTTTTGAACAAGCTCTTGCTCCCGATTCTTCTCTTCCAGCTCCACACGCTGTTTGGCTTCGGCGAGTCGCTGCTCACGCTCTTCAATCCTCTCCAGCATGGCAAGCTCCTTTTCCGAGGGTGAACGATGCTCGGTAATGGCGCGGCTGTAGATCAGCATTGAGCCCATGGATGCAGAGCGGCTCTCAGGCTTATGCCAAAGTAACCTTCTGTGGCGGGAAGAATAGGTCTTGGAGGGGCTGCGGCCCTGCCTCCAAAATAAGCTGCTACTGCGCGAGTTGCCTCCGTGATGATTTGACATACTTATTGGATGGCGTGGAAGGGCTGTGGCATCGCCCGCCTCTCTCCTTGCTTTTGCCGTGTTCTCT
>NW_895259.1:0-820 GCF_000209065.1 Trypanosoma cruzi | reverse complement strand
ACATTGAAAGAGAGTGCCTCTGACTCCCGCCATTCATAATTCGAAACAAAAATTTAGACCACAGCGTGTGGTGCAGCAGCCGCTCGAAAACGATCCGCCGACTGCAGCACCCTTGTGGGCAAGAGCTCGCGAAATTCCTCCAAGAAGCGGATAATTCAGGGTTGTTTGGTGTCCAGTGTGTGCACACGCAAACATACATTGAAAGAGAGTGCCTCTGACTCCCGCCATTCATAATTCGAAACAAAAATTTAGACAACAACGTGTGGTGCAGCAGCCGCTCGAAAACGATCCGCCGACTGCAGCACCCTTGTGGGCAAGAGCTCGCGAAATTCCTCCAAGAAGCGGATAATTCAGGGTTGTTTGGTGTCCAGTGTGTGCACACGCAAACATACATTGAAAGAGAGTGCCTCTGACTCCCGCCATTCATAATTCGAAACAAAAATTTAGACCACAACGTGTGGTGCAGCAGCCGCTCGAAAACGATCCGCCGACTGCAGCACCCTTGTGGGCAGGAGCTCGCGAAATTCCTCCAAGCAGCGGATAATTCAGGGTTGTTTGGTGTCCAGTGTGTGCACACGCAAACATACATTGAAAGAGAGTGCCTCTGACTCCCGCCATTCATAATTCGAAACAAAAACATAGACCACAACGTGTGGTGCAGCAGCCGCTCGAAAACGATCCGCCGACTGCAGCACCCTTGTGGGCAAGAGCTCGCGAAATTCCTCCAAGAAGCGGATAATTCAGGGTTGTTTGGTGTCCAGTGTGTGCACACGGCAAACATACATTGAAAGAGAGTGCCTCTGACTCCCGCCATCATATC
>NW_895258.1:0-820 GCF_000209065.1 Trypanosoma cruzi | reverse complement strand
GCGACCGTGCTGTTGCGGGCGCGGGCGTGGTTGCCTTCACGAACATGATGCGCTCGGCCTTCCTGACGGTGATGCACACGGCGAGCTTTGTGCTCCTTGCGGTGCTGTGCGTGGTCAGCGCGGCCAACCATCTTGCGCCGAGCGACGGCGGTGCGAGAGCGTACGCGGCTATCGTGCTGCTGCTGACCGCTGTGCTGCTTGCGGTTACTGTGTACGGCGTCGTTGTGTGGTACGCGGAGGACCGTCACTGGCAGGAGCTGCGCGAGCCGCGGCGTGGCGGGCTGGAGGCGCTGCTGCGCGATGACGAGGAGAGCGACGAGTCGCCGAAGCTCCACGACATGACGTCGTCGTCGTACGCCACAGGCACCACCGTTGCGTCGTACCAACCACCCGCAATGCCGTTGCAGCCCATGGCCGGTGACACCCGTTCAGACGCACAGAGCCTGCCGCAAATTGCATCCAGTGCGAGTCGCAACGTTAATTGTGCCCCTCTGGACAGGTAAGGATGGTTCGCTGGATGAAAGATTTATCGCAGTTTCTCCTTTTGGGGGCGTAAAGGCTCCGCCACTCAACAGCACCGTTACGCGTCGAGAATGCACAAAGCCCTTTGCAGGTGCGGCATAACGTGGATGCTTCTGGCAGGCATCTGCTTTCTTTTAATTATTCATTGATTGATTGGGTGATTTGTTGTTTTTATTTTACTTTATCGATTATCGACGACGACGGGTTATCCGGGTGTGACGCTAGCCCGGGGTGGATGCGTAACGGGCGTGTGCATGCGTGTGTTTTACGCTCTTCGCTGCGGCGCCCAATATGGGGA
>NW_895257.1:0-820 GCF_000209065.1 Trypanosoma cruzi | reverse complement strand
GGAATTTCGCGAGCTCTTGCCCACACGGGTGCTGCACTCGGCTGATCGTTTTCGAGCGGCTGCTGCATCACACGTCGTGGTCCAAATTTTTGTTTCCGATTGTGAATGGTGGGAGTCAGAGGCACTCTCTGTCAATATCTGTTTGCGTGTTCACATACTGGACACCAAACAACCCTGAACTATCCGCTGCTTGGAGGAATTTCGCGAGCTCTTGCCCACACGGGTGCTGCACTCGGCTGATCGTTTTCGAGCGGCCGCTGCATCACACGTTGTGGTCCAAATTTTTGTTTCCGATTGTGAATGGTGGGAGTCAGAGACACTCTCTGTCAACATCTGTTTGCGTGTTCACATACTGGACACCAAACAACCCTGAACTATCCGCTGCTTGGAGGAATTTCGCGAGCTCTTGCCCACACGGGTGCTGCACTCGGCTGATCGTTTTCGAGCGGCTGCTGCATCACACGTTGTGGTCCAAATTTTTGTTTCCGATTGTGAATGCTGGGAGTCAGAGACACTCTCTGTCAATATCTGTTTGCGTGTTCACACACTGGACACCAAACAACCCTGAATTATCCGCTGCTTGGAGGAATTTCGCGAGCTCTTGCCCACACGGGTGCTGCACTCGGCTGATCGTTTTCGAGCGGCTGCTGCATCACACTTTGTGGTCCAAATTTTTGTTTCCGATTGTGAATGGTGGGAGTCAGAGACACTCTCTGTCAATATCTGTTTGCGTGTTCACATACTGGACACCAAACAACCCTGAATTATCCGCTGCTTGGAGGAATTTCGCGAGCTCTTGCCCACACGGGTGCTGCACTCG
>NW_895256.1:0-820 GCF_000209065.1 Trypanosoma cruzi | reverse complement strand
TCGCGAGATCTTGCCCACAAGGGTGCTGCAGTCGGATAATCGTTTTTCGAGCGGCTGCTGCACCACACGCTGTGGTCTAAATTTTTGTTTCGAATTATGAATGGTGGTGGTCAGAGGCACTCTCTTTCAATGTCTGTTTGCGTGTTCACACACTGGACGCCAAACAACCCTGAACTATCCGCTGCTTGGAGGAATGTCGCGAGATCTTGCCCACAAGGGTGCTGCAGTCGGATAATCGTTTTCGAGCGGCTGCTGCACCACACGCTGTGGTCTAAATTTTTGTTTCGAATTATGAATGGTGGTGGTCAGAGGCACTCTCTTTCAATGTCTGTTTGCGTGTTCACACACTGGACGCCAAACAACCCTGAACTATCCGCTGCTTGGAGGAATGTCGCGAGATCTTGCCCACAAGGGTGCTGCAGTCGGATAATCGTTTTCGAGCGGCTGCTGCACCACAGGCTGTGGTCTAAATTTTTGTTTCGAATTATGAATGGTGGTGGTCAGAGGCACTCTCTTTCAATGTCTGTTTGCGTGTTCACACACTGGACGCCAAACAACCCTGAACTATCCGCTGCTTGGAGGAATGTCGCGAGATCTTGCCCACAAGGGTGCTGCAGTCGGATAATCGTTTTCGAGTGGCTGCTGCACCACACGCTGTGGTCTAAATTTTTGTTTCGAATTATGAATGGTGGTGGTCAGAGGCACTCTCTTTCAATGTCTGTTTGCGTGTTCACACACTGGACGCCAAACAACCCTGAACTATCCGCTGCTTGGAGGAATGTCGCGAGATCTTGCCCACAAGGGTGCTGCAGTCGGATAA
>NW_895255.1:0-820 GCF_000209065.1 Trypanosoma cruzi | reverse complement strand
ACCCCGATTCATTTGTCTCATTCTCCTGTGCGGCCACCACCAGCTGGAAGCACAGCAGGGCGCACACAACGAGGACCACGGCGAAGCGGTTGAGACGGGTGGCGGACATGGTATCCTTGCGAATTATTGCAATGGTTGCTTTTGCTGATCTTGCCTGCGTTTTCTTCCGCAGTCCAGAAAGTGCAAGTAAACAGGAGAAGCGGGGAGGAGTGAGGAGTCGGCACAAACAGGATCCCGTCACAGAGCGAGCACAACACAACAAGACGAAAGCACACACAGGGAAAAGAAGCAACACTGCTCAAAACCGCCAAGGGTACCGGTGCACAAGCGCCTTTGTACCCCACAGGGTGGCTGCTGTAAGGATCCCTCCGCCAACAGCACGCCCAAAGAAACAATTTATATTCACATAAGAACAATGACAGCCAAAAAATATAAAATATATACCAAAAAACACAAACAAAAAGACAAACCAAAGAGTGAAACAAAAAAAAAAACGAACGATCGAGACAAATAATAATAACCCAGTAAATACCCATGTACAAGACCCAGAGTGTGAGCTGTGTGGATGCGCATGGGCTGCGGTGTTTGCCGTGTGCACGCCCGCATGCGGGAGATTCCTCTTGACACCAAGTGCCACCCTGCTACAATTTGCTCCCCAACCTACACACACACACACACACACAGACACACAAAGAGGGCTCTCATCCCCAGAGCAGCGCTGCCACGGCAGCAGCGAGAAAAGCACCGGCGGCCACCCAAGGCTGCGCGACGGCGCCGGTAGCGTCAATGGACCCCGATTCATTTGTCTCATTCTCCTGTG
>NW_895254.1:0-820 GCF_000209065.1 Trypanosoma cruzi | reverse complement strand
CTCTCTGTGTGTGGTCCCCTTGCATGGACTCTTGTTGTCGCCTCACCCCACGAAGCACACACAATAATGTGCCCATTGTATATATGCATGCACACCCATGCAGGCCCGTTGGTGCTCTCTTTTGCACGACACGCACCGCTGCCGTCCTGCCTGGCTGCATGGGCGGAGCACCGTAACTGTTTCTGTTTTGTTTTCATTGCATTGAGTGGGCGACCTCTCTCTCTCTCCCTGTGTGTGTGTTTTGCTTTACGGGAGCAATGAGAGTGTGTGTGCGCTGGTAGTCCCACGCTTCGGCTTTTTGTTTTGTTTTTCTTTTTGATTTTGTGGTTGAGTGCACCCATTCCGCGGCTGCGTGTGTGTGTGTGTGTGATGATATGAGTAATTTGCGTGTGTGCTTATCTGCCTCTCTCTGCCGTTGCTTTCTTCAGACTCTCTTGTGGCGCACAGCTGCTCTGCAAGTATAGGCGCTGACAAACACACACACACATGCACACACATGCCGTGCTTAAAACGCTGAGAATGCACGCACGCACAGGATTGTGGCTGCCGAGGCCCTCGCGAGGGGGAAAAAACCTGCATTTTTTTTTTTTTGACATGTTGCTCGGTGTGTGCTGACGCGTGACGAATAACAACACGCCCCAATAAGCAGAAAAGAAGTAAAACAAAATGGCGCTGAGCGGCACACCGGTAAGCCAAAAATACGCAATCACCAATAAAAAAGCCGGCGATCACCCAGCAGGCACATCAAGCGTCCTCAAAACCAACCTGGAACAGACAAAAAAAAAGAGACAATCATAGAAAACAAGATCCCCGCCCCCAA
>NW_895253.1:0-820 GCF_000209065.1 Trypanosoma cruzi | reverse complement strand
GTAGTTTCCACCGGTCCCACCATCAAGACACTCCTTTGTCAAGTAGCAGTAAAAACGTGTGGAACGTCGAATGAAGAGTACATCATTGCTCCAACGATCCTCTGCTTCAAGAAGCTCTGCTGCTGTCAGTGGCATTGTACTGACCTCTTCATTTTTGGAGCCCAAAATTGAGGCACTGCTCAGCGTCTCCTCCACCAAAGTCATCATAGACTGATCAAACGCAACAGATCCCGATTGTGTGTTTAGGTGACTTTCCGGAATGGGTTGGTTAATTAGGGACGCAGAGGCAAGTCGCTCCATTACCATGCGGTCAAAGTACTCATCCTTCAAAAATATAGAAGTGGCCACAACGCGAGTCACAAGATCCGGCAAAGTGTGTGTCCAGCCATTTGTCATTTCATCACTCTCTTTTTGTTTACCATGAATCCTTCCAAGGGCTTCACTTACAGAGAGAAGTTGGGATCCCAATAGAATTGCTACTTTATGAAATGACACAGCAAGCTTGTGGTAGCCTTCCACTGACATCATGCAAACCACAAGGCGCACTGACTCTTCGTTCTTCTTTGTGAGAACACTTCTTGCTTTTGGCGACGCCGAACAACGCTCGTCGCCTCCACTCGTAAAAGATTTCTCTGCGGTTATTGCTGAAGAGTTATAAGACACATTCTGCGGTGTTACAGCGTTGATAATAGCCTGCACAAAAGCTGGTCTTCGTGTCGCGTGTGGCAGAAGGTGAGTTGCAATATATTGAAACACAACATGGTCGGCGGTTTGTCCATCTCGAAAGATTTGTAGCAGTCGTGTGGCGTGTAGTTCTACC
>NW_895252.1:0-820 GCF_000209065.1 Trypanosoma cruzi | reverse complement strand
TCTCTTTTGCACGACACGCACCGCTGCCGTCCTGCCTGGCTGCATGGGCGGAGCACCGTAACTGTTTCTGTTTTGTTTTCATTGCATAGAGTGGGCGACCCTTCTCTCTCTCTCCCTGTGTGTGTGTTTTGCTTTACGGGAGCAATGAGAGTGTGTGTGCGCTGGTAGTCCCACGCTTCGGCTTTTTGTTTTGTTTTTCTTTTTGATTTTGTGGTTGAGTGCACCCATTCCGCGGCTGCGTGTGTGTGTGTGTGATGATATGAGTAATTTGCGTGTGTGCTATCTGCCTCTCTCTGCCGTTGCTTTCTTCAGACTCTCTTGTGGCGCACAGCTGCTCTGCAAGTATAGGCGCTGACAAACACACACACACATGCACACACATGCCGTGCTTAAAACGCTGAGAATGCACGCACGCACAGGATTGTGGCTGCCGAGGCCCTCGCGAGGGGGAAAAAACCTGCATTTTTTTTTTTTGACATGTTGCTCGGTGTGTGCTGACGCGTGACGAATAACAACACGCCCCAATAAGCAGAAAAGAAGTAAAACAAAATGGCGCTGAGCGGCACACCGGTAAGCCAAAAATACGCAATCACCAATAAAAAAGCCGGCGATCACCCAGCAGGCACATCAAGCGTCCTCAAAACCAACCTGGAACAGACAAAAAAAAAGAGACAATCATAGAAAACAAAGATCCCCGCCCCCAAACAGGAAAAACATTAAAGAAAACGCGATTCTTTTTTTTGTCCTTACTGCCGGGGTTGGCCGCCGCAAGAAATAAAAAATGGTAGGGCGGTGGCCCCGGACGCTAGATACAGCACGA
>NW_895251.1:0-820 GCF_000209065.1 Trypanosoma cruzi | reverse complement strand
AGTGGCCCCTGGTAGTGGCTGGATGTGAAATCCCAGTCATGACCATGGGGGCATCGCGAACTACGAAGCTTCTTGGCATGGATCTCGATCCACGACTGACGCTAAATGTGGCGGCTACCAAGCAATGCGCTGCCACTTCGCAACGGATATCGCAGCTACGCTGCATAGCACATAAAGAGGCGGGACCATCTCCACATGAACTACGCACGTTCGTCATTGGATACGGTGCTTCCAAATTACGCTATGGCAGCGAGCTCATATGGGCAGTAGCGACGGATTCAGCGAAGAATGAGATGCAGAAGACGTATGCAACCCTGGCACGCATTGTCAGTGGAGTTCCGAGCACTGTCGACCCGGAATCCGCACTTCTAGAGGCTAATATGCCGCCGCTCCATGTCCTTTGCCTGCGCGCGCGGCTCTCCATATTTGAGAACACACGCGCATGTCAGATGGACTGGATGCGGAGACCTCCGCCTGAGCCACCGCCTCGCGCAGGTTTCCGCATCTCGCCATTATCTCGGGACGAGCTATATGCCTTCGTAGACGCGTACACAAAGGACTATGGCATCACTCAGAGCTCACCACGCGAAGAGCGGTTCTTTCGCAGCTCCATTCCTCCCTGGTTTGCGGCCTCCGCACACCGGGTCACCATTGGCGTGGAACTTCCGATAGACCACTCAATAACTGACGAGGAAGAGCTGATACGGGAAAAGCGCAGAGTCAGCGAAGAGGCTCTAGCGCTGCACAGTCATCGTTCGTGGATACTCGCGACGGATGGCGGTGTAGACGTTCCCAAGTCAGCCGGGGTGGAATACAGCTT
>NW_895250.1:0-820 GCF_000209065.1 Trypanosoma cruzi | reverse complement strand
GTTCAGGGTTGTTTGGCGTCCAGTGTGTGAACACGCAAACAGACATTGACAGAGAGTGTCTCTGACCACCACCATTCATAATTCGAAACAAAAATTTAGACCACAGTGTGTGGTGCAGCGGCCGCTCGAAAACGATCCGCCGAGTGCAGCACCCCTGTGGGCAAGATCTCGCGAAATTCCTCCAAGCAGCGGATAGTTCAGGGTTGTTTGGTGTCCAGTGTGTGAACACGCAAACAGACATTGACAGAGAGTGTCTCTGACCACCACCATTCATAATTCGAAACAAAAATTTAGACCACAGCGTGTGGTGCAGCAGCCGCTCGAAAACGATCCGCCGAGTGCAGCACCCCTGTGGGCAGGAGCTCGCGAAACTCCTCCAAGCAGCGGATAGTTCAGGGTTGTTTGGCGTCCAGTGTGTGAACACGCAAACAGACATTGAAAGAGAGTGTCTCTGGCCACCACCATTCATAATTCGAAACAAAAATTTAGACCACAGCGTGTGGTGCAGCAGCCGCTCGAAAACGATCCGCCGACTGCAGCACCCATGTGGGCAGGAGCTCGCGAAATTCCTCCAAGCAGCGGATGGTTCCGGGTTGTTTGGCGTCCAGTGTGTGAACACGCAAACAGACATTGAAAGAGAGTGTCTCTGACCACCACCATTCATAATTCGAAACAAAAATTTAGACCACAGCGTGTGGTGCAGCAGCCGCTCGAAAACGATCCGGCGAGTGCAGCACCCCTGTGGGCAAGATCTCGCGAAATTCCTCCAAGCAGCGGATAGTTCAGGGTTGTTTGGCGTCCCAGTGTGTGAACACGCAAA
>NW_895249.1:0-820 GCF_000209065.1 Trypanosoma cruzi | reverse complement strand
CACGCGGCCACCACCGCAGCAGCAGCCGCACAAACCACGAAACAGATGGAATCAGTGCGATTGCAGAACTCGCACACCGTCCTGCAAACCAGAAGTTTAAAAAGCAATATGAAACAAGAATTCAAAAAAAATGGAAAAAACTTAGGCTTCTGCGGGAATCGAACCCGCGTCCCCGGATGACATTGTGAGCGTGTTTGCCACTGAGCTATAAAAATGCGGTCGCGCGACCCCTTTTCACGTAAAGTATTAATTTCGATCTTCGAACAATCGAGCACATTTGCGTTGTCCCCCGGAAAACGAAAGCGACATGTTTAGGGTGCGCCGCCGCAGCGTGGTTACTACGATAAGTTCGTCATATATCTCTCGTACGGGGCCGCAGCCGCAGCGTGGTTACTACGATTCGTCGTGTTGTATCCAACGTCCGGGGCAGCCGCTGCAACTTGGATAATTCGACACGTCGTCCTGTATCTAACGTCCGGGGCAGCCGCTGCAAACTTGGATAATTCGACACGTCGTGTTGTATCCAACGTCCGGGGCCACCGCCCTACCATTTTTTATTTCTTGCAGCGGCCAACCCCGGCAGTAAGGACAAAAAAAAGAATCGCGTTTTCTTTAATGTTTTTCCTGTTTGGGGGCGGGGATCTTTGTTTTCTATGATTGTCTCTTTTTTTTTGTCTGTTCCAGGTTGGTTTTTAGGAGGCTTGATGTGCCTGCTGGGTGATCGCCGGCTTTTTTATTGGTGATTGCGTATTTTTGGCTTACCGGTGTGCCGCTCAGCGCCATTTTGTTTTACTTCTTTTCTGCTTATTGGGGCGCGTTG
>NW_895248.1:0-820 GCF_000209065.1 Trypanosoma cruzi | reverse complement strand
CGTCCCGTATCTAGCGTCCGGGGCCACCGCCCTACCATTTTTTATTTCTTGCGGCGGCCAACCCCGGCAGTAAGGACAAAAAAAAGAATCGCGTTTTCTTTAATGTTTTTCCTGTTTGGGGGCGGGGATCTTTGTTTTCTATGATTGTCTCTTTTTTTTTGTCTGTTCCAGGTTGGTTTTGAGGACGCTTGATGTGCCTGCTGGGTGATCGCCGGCTTTTTTATTGGTGATTGCGTATTTTTGGCTTACCGGTGTGCCGCTCAGCGCCATTTTGTTTTACTTCTTTTCTGCTTATTGGGGCGTGTTGTTATTCGTCACGCGTCAGCACACACCGAGCAACATGTCAAAAAAAAAAAATGCAGGTTTTTTCCCCCTCGCGAGGGCCTCGGCAGCCACAATCCTGTGCGTGCGTGCATTCTCAGCGTTTTAAGCACGGCATGTGTGTGCATGTGTGTGTGTGTTTGTCAGCGCCTATACTTGCAGAGCAGCTGTGCGCCACAAGAGAGTCTGAAGAAAGCAACGGCAGAGAGAGGCAGATAGCACACACGCAAATTACTCATATCATCACACACACACACACGCAGCCGCGGAATGGGTGCAGTCAACCACAAAATCAAAAAGAAAAACAAAACAAAAAGCCGAAGCGTGGGACTACCAGCGCACACACACTCTCATTGCTCCCGTAAAGCAAAACACACACACAGGGAGAGAGAGAGAGGTCGCCCACTCAATGCAATGAAAACAAAACAGAAACAGTTACGGTGCTCCGCCCATGCAGCCAGGCAGGACGGCAGCGGTGCGTGTCGGCAAAAGAGAGCAC
>NW_895247.1:0-820 GCF_000209065.1 Trypanosoma cruzi | reverse complement strand
TGCTGAGACTGTCAAACGCAACAGCAATTATCTGCTGCAGCATCATGGAGAGGTTATCAATGTCTAACTTGAGTGCACGGAAGTCATCGACCCAACGCGTCGATTTGACGTCAAGAATATCGTAATCAAGATGCCGCAGCATCTCCATCTTTGCCTTGAAGGCACGTTGAATATCCACAAGCTGCGCCTCAATCTCGGGCCCTTTGTTGCCACTAAAAATGGGCAGTCGTCCGGAAAAGAGTTCACCCAAAGAACATGTCCCTTGATCCAACTCCCTCACCTCAATTGGCATGCCGCGATTGCCCTCATCAAGAACGATGCGGCCATCCGTTACGGAACCCCCGCGTGACGAACGTCTGTGGTGACCCGCGCCACCGCGTTCAACATTTTGTCGTTGTTCGTTTCGAGCACCTCTAAAACCAAACTGCATTTGTGCTTTGCAAATTTCCTGCAAGTTCTGGCAACGATGACGCACAAAACCGTCAATTTCATTTAAAAAGGAGTCATCCATATCGAGTTTTTCACCTTTCTCCATCTTGAACCGCTTACGCGTGGCTGTAAGCATCTTTTGGCACTCACGAATCCACGCCTCCCCCGCGGTGACGCTGTCCTGCAGTGCCACCATGCTGTTAGTGACGTCACCGGAAAGGATAGCCGGGACGTCAATCTTTTGACTGCATCGAAAGATGATCTCATTAGATATCATACGGAGGAGGCGGAAAAAGCGATCCTTCTTGTAGCTCTGGGAGTAAATCAGGATGAGCTGCGCGTGAACAAGTACATCAGGAATCAACGCCGGAATCTCCTTTGGGCTGGCCTT
>NW_895246.1:0-820 GCF_000209065.1 Trypanosoma cruzi | reverse complement strand
GTGCCGGACCGCGCGATCGTGCCCAGATGTTCACAAGCTCCGCCTTCGTCATGCCAATACCGGTATCTTCCACCGTCAGCGTCTTGTTTGCCTTGTCGGGGATCACGCGGATACGAAGGTGGGACTCGTCACCCAGCACCGCCTGGTTCGTCAGGCTCTGGTAGCGGATCTTGTCGCACGCATCGGACGAGTTGCTGATCAATTCACGCAGGAAAATTTCCTTGTTGGAATAGAAGGTATTAATTATGAGAGACATTAGCTGATTAATCTCAGCCTGGAATGCGAATGTCTCGGTCATCCTTGCGAGTTTCTTGTTCTTAGGGTCTCTAACACGTGTGTGTGTGTGTGTGTATGCCTGTCTTTCTTGTGTATGCCTGTCTTTCTTGTGTATGCCTTACGCGAAATGCTGATGTTGTCGTGTTACGAAAGTCGTGCTTATCTTCTGGTGGCAATACAGAGAAAAAGAAATGCGAGAGGAAAGGGAGAAGGATATACAAAGAGAAAGAACAAAAACGCGGAGTGTGTGGCGCACAGTTGCGGCGGCAGCAGCAGTGGTGAGAGGGAACCCCCTTTCTGCCCTCCACCAGGCATCCACCCTGTTCCCTTCTTTTTATTCCCTTACCGAACCAAATAATAATAATAATAATAATAATAATAATAATAATAATAATAATAATAATAATAATAATAATAATAATAGTGTGGGTGGGAAAGAATTTCCTGTTAGGAAAGCCCAGTGCATCACAGAATAGGAGAAAGCAGGGCACAAAAGAAAAAAAAAAAGAAAGAAGGAAGGAAGATCCACGGCAAATGCAGCACC
>NW_895245.1:0-820 GCF_000209065.1 Trypanosoma cruzi | reverse complement strand
TCCACTCCTCCTTTCGTGCAATCCGTGGGACGCACAGCAATGAGGCCGGCACCGCGTGTGGGCAAAAAAGCAAACAAAAGAGGGAGAAACACGTCACTCGTGACGGTGTTTAGCAGGCGACCGTTTGGGGGAAAACACACAAATAGGAATGCTGATTATTTCAACAGAGCACCAGCAAAAGAAAAAAAAACCATCAAAAAGAAAAAAACCATAAAAGAGAAAAAAAGTAAAAAAAAAAAAGAAAAGTAAAAAAAAAAAGAAAAACAACAACAACAAAAAAAAAAAAAAACAGGCATAAAAGAAGAAGAAAAAAAAAAAGTATCCTTGACAAAGTTGAGTGAGTGATGCTGGGAGCTGCACAGTTGTTGTTCCACGAAAAGCCGCCATTCCACTCCTCCCTCACACCTCAGCAGAGAGCCGCGGTGCCCCACAGCCCCAGAAGCAGCAGCAAAAACACCCGAGACACACACCCGTGCACGGTGCTGTCACCAATTAGAGCCATGGCCGACAAGTCGAACTGCCCGTGCTCAAGCAAAAGGTCATGGTCCAAGTGCGATGTTGCGTTGGACTCCGATGGGATCTTGGTCTTCCCAGGCGTTGTGCTTGTATTACCCGGTGCGGCATCATCGCCATCCAACACTTCATCATGGCCTTGAGCAGTTTCCGGGTCAGTGCTGGGCTCATGGGCAGCTGTGGCACCGTCCACGGGCGCCACCTCAGTGCTGTGGGATGAGTCGGGGCCGCTGCTCGCACTCACGGCAGTGTGGGGATGTGCGTCCTTCCTCCCTTCAGGGCCAAAGTTTGTTCGTCGCTGGTGAGC
>NW_895244.1:0-820 GCF_000209065.1 Trypanosoma cruzi | reverse complement strand
ATAGTGCCATGCGCACCGCACACACCCATGGCCGCAACGAGATGGACGGGGCGCATACAAGCTCACGGCGCTGTCATTCACTTCTCCCTTCCCCGACGGATTGGAATTACGCCCCACAGCAGGTCGTGGTGGGTGGCGTCCCACACTCACAGTGAGGCACGGCGCACACCATCTTCTCCCTCCGAGTGCACTCAGCAGGCCGGCGCCCAGTCACCCTCGTGCCATCGCAATGGGGAACACAAACAATCGTCGTCGCGGAACATCGGTGCCTCTAGCAGGAAAAAAGAAATGAGGACATGTCAACAGCACGGCCAGCAGTGGGACACTCAACGGGACGCGGAGACACTCAGCGACAGTGAACACAGCAAAAAAAAAAATAAATAAATAAACCGCAGTGATTTACCAAAAACAAAAGAAAAAAAGGTGAGAGTCCAGAAGAACCCCCAAACAACACAAAAATGGAAAATCCATGATTCGGAAAGACGTTTATTTCATGTGCCGAGCAGTACAATATGACCGTGTGTTTGTGTATAAATATCACCTGTAAAAAGAGGTCAATAAAAGACTTTACTGTTCCACCAGCCCACACAACATCCCCAACATTTCACGCGGCATCCGGCCTGTTCTTCCAATCCTCGTTTCATGCAGTCCGTGGGACGCACAGCAGCGGAGCCGGCACCGCGTGTGGACAACAAAAAGCAAGCAAAGGGGGAAACACTTCGCTCATGACGGTATGAAGCAGACAGCCATTAAGTAAAGAAGAAAGTGAGGATGCACAGTGGTCCGTCGGCAATACGTCCAGCACAGCTCTCCGCCCTCC
>NW_895243.1:0-820 GCF_000209065.1 Trypanosoma cruzi | reverse complement strand
TGCGTATGCGTGGGAACGCTGCCTCCACATCCGCACAACAACCCCCGCCTCATTGCAGCCGTACAACACCGCACCCTCACAGTTAAGACGACGCGCCATGCCGTCTCGCAGGACTGCGTATTCGTCTGTCCCCAGCTCTACTGCCGGTTGCGGCGTCACAGCGTCAAGACCGAAGGACTGCAGTGCCGCCATGCTGCTCGCGGGATCGGCACAGAGGCCTTCATGCGGGGTCGCACCACGGCAGGTAACGGCGTAGAACTTCAGTGTCTCACGGGGTCCGTGGTCGGCGAGGCGTCCACATTCCCGCAGAATACCATCAAAGCATGCGGTGCGCCCCGTAATGCCCAAATAGTCATGCAGAGCAGCGGCCCTTCCCTCCGGCAGCGCACGCAACGTGTCTCGCCAGACGCTCACCACACGTTTGGGAACCGCAGCGCGTCACGTGCCCGAGTGGCATAGCCCCTAGCGGCAGAAGCGTCCGCTACATCTCCTGAACAATCCCCGCAGCAAATGCCGCACCCATCAACGTTTTCGTAAGGTCGTGTCGCACCCCTTCTCCTTCGGAAAATCCCGCGGCCACCCTTCTCTCCCGTGGCGCGTGCCATCGTGGTGCGGCCCCCGCCCCATTGCAGCCTAATAGCTCCCTATCTAATGTTGGTCTAAAATACTTGTTGTACAACTGCAAGGGGAACACCAGGCGTTCACGTGCAGTCCAGCAGAAGCCACAGCAAACAAATATACGCGGTGGGTACCACAACAACCAACACGCCCCCACCCACAGGCATCATCTTCACGGACACCACAGTCAGCCACACCACTC
>NW_895242.1:0-820 GCF_000209065.1 Trypanosoma cruzi | reverse complement strand
ATCATCGCACACACACACACACACGCAGCCGCGGAATGGGTGCACTCAACCACAAAATCAAAAAGGAAAACAAAACAAAAAGCCGAAGCGTGGGACGACCAGCGCACACACACTCTCATTACTCCCGTAAAGCAAAACACACACACAGAGGGAGAGAGAGAGAGGTCGCCCACTCAATGCAATAAAAACAAAACAGAAACAGTTACGGTGCTCCGTCCATGCAGCCAGGCAGGACGGCAGCGGTGCGTGTCGTGCAAAAGAGAGCACCAACGGGCCTGCATGGGTGTGCATGCATATATACAATGGGCACATTATTGTGTGTGCCTCGTGGGGTGAGGTGAGGGCGAGAGTCCATGCAAGGGGACACACACACACAGAGAGAGAAGGAAGAGTGTGTGTGCGGGCGGTGCATGGCTCTCCCACACTCACTCTCACGCGGCCACCACCGCAGCCGCAGCCGCACAAACCACGAAACAGATGGAATCAGTGCGATTGCAGAACTCGCACACCGTCCTGCAAACCAGAAGTTTAAAAAGCAATATGAAACAAGAATTCAAAAAAAAATGGAAAAAACTTAGGCTTCTGCGGGAATCGAACCCGCGTCCCCGGATGACATTGTGAGCGTGTTTGCCACTGAGCTATAAAAATGCGGTCGCGCGACCCCTTTTCACGTAAAGTATTAATTTCGATCTTCGAACAATCGAGCACATTTGCGTTGTCCCCTGGAAAACGAAAACGACATGTTTAGGGTGCGCCGCCGCAGCGTGGTTACTACGATAAGTTCGTCATATATCTCTCGTACGGGGCCGCAGCCGCAGCG
>NW_895241.1:0-820 GCF_000209065.1 Trypanosoma cruzi | reverse complement strand
GGCGTCCAGTATGTGAACACGCACACAGATATGACAGAGAGTGCTTCTGACCCCCATCATTCATAATTGAAACAAAAATTTAGACCACGACGTGTGATGCAGCAGCCGCTCGAAAACGATCAGCCGAGTGCAGCACCCGTGTGGGCAAGAGCTCGCGAAATTCCCCCAAGCAGCGGATAATTCAGGGTTGTTTGGCGTCCAGTGTGTGAACACGCAAACAGATATTGACAGAGAGTGCCTCTGACCCTCACCATTCATAATTGGAAACAAAAATTTAGACCACGACGTGTGATGCAGCAGCCGCTCGAAAACGATCAGCCGAGTGCAGCACCCGTGTGGGCAAGAGCTCGCGAAATTCCTCCAAGCAGCGGATAATTCAGGGTTGTTTGGTGTCCAGTGTGTGAACACGCAAACAGATATTGACAGAGAGCGTCTCTGACCCCCACCATTCATAATTGGAAACAAAAATTTAGACCACGACGTGTGATGCAGCAGCCGCTCGAAAACGATCAGCCGAGTGCAGTACCCGTGTGGGCAAGAGCTCGCGAAATTCCCCCAAGCAGCGGATAATTCAGGGTTGTTTGGCGTCCAGTATGTGAACACGCACACAGATATTGACAGAGAGTGCCTCTGACCCCCATCATTCATAATTGGAAACAAAAATTTAGACCACGACGTGTGATGCAGCAGCCGCTCGAAAACGATCAGCCGAGTGCAGCACCCGTGTGGGCAAGAGCTCGCGAAATTCCCCCAAGCAGCGGATAATTCAGGGTTGTTTGGTGTCCCAGTGTGTGAACACGCAAACAGATAGAACAGAGAG
>NW_895240.1:0-820 GCF_000209065.1 Trypanosoma cruzi | reverse complement strand
TCTTTTTTTTTGTCTGTTCCAGGTGGCTGTTAGGAGGCTTGATGTGCCTGCTGGGTGATCGCCGGCTTTTTTATTGGTGATTGCGTATTTTTGGCTTACCGGTGTGCCGCTCAGCGCCATTTTGTTTACTTTCTTTTCTGCTTATTGGGGCGTGTTGTTATTCGTCACGCGTCAGCACACACCGAGCAACATGTCAAAAAAAAAAAATGCAGGTTTTTTCCCCCTCGCGAGGGCCTCGGCAGCCACAATCCTGTGCGTGCGTGCATTCTCAGCGTTTTAAGCACGGCATGTGTGTGCATGTGTGTGTGTGTTTGTCAGCGCCTATACTTGCAGAGCAGCTGTGCGCCACAAGAGAGTCTGAAGAAAGCAACGGCAGAGAGAGGCAGATAAGCACACACGCAAATTACTCATATCATCACACACACACACACGCAGCCGCGGAATGGGTGCACTCAACCACAAAATCAAAAAGAAAAACAAAACAAAAAGCCGAAGCGTGGGACTACCAGCGCACACACACTCTCATTGCTCCCGTAAAGCAAAACACACACACAGGGAGAGAGAGAGAGGTCGCCCACTCAATGCAATGAAAACAAAACAGAAACAGTTACGGTGCTCCGCCCATGCAGCCAGGCAGGACGGCAGCGGTGCGTGTCGTGCAAAAGAGAGCACCAACGGGCCTGCATGGGTGTGCATGCATATATACAATGGGCACATTATTGTGTGTGCTTCGTGGGGTGAGGCGACGACGAGAGTCCATGCAAGGGGACACACACACAGAGAGAGAAGGAAGTGTGTGTATGCGGGCGGTGCATGGCTC
>NW_895239.1:0-820 GCF_000209065.1 Trypanosoma cruzi | reverse complement strand
TGATTTCTTGCAGAGTCATGGCGGAATATCTCGTTGACGTGACGCCGCGTATGGCGTATGTCGATCGCCAGGAGTTGTTACGCTCACTATTGCCTGAAAAGGATTTTGTTGCACGGCGGCAGGAGCAACTTGACAAGAGCACCACAGTGTACGTTGGAAATCTGTCATTTTACACCACGGAAGGGCAGATTTGGGAACACTTTGCTTCATGCGGACATGTGCGGGATGTTGTCATGGGTCTGAACGAAGCGACACGGACGCCATGTGGATTTTGTTTTGTTGTGTTTGAGCAACAGTGTGCTGCGATGTGTGCTGTGAGTGATATGCATGGATCACTGTTGGATGATCGCCGCATTACGGTGTCGTGGGACGTTGGCTGCGACGCGTCGCGGCGATGGGGACGAGGTGCGCATGGCGGACAGGTCGTAGATGTTCTGCGACAAAATCTGGATAGTGGGCGGGGCGGACTGGGGGCATTGCGGTGCGGCGAGCTGCGTATCGGCACTGCTGTGGCGGAAGAGCAGCTTGTGCACTACAATTGGGTGCCGCCCAAACGTGTGCAGAAACACGCTCGAGGCACATAATGAAACCGAATTCCATGAATTCTTTTTCCTCTCTCTCTCTATATATATATATACAATGCGCAGTTTCCATTGATTATGTTGCATGCATGTGTTTTTGTGTGTCTATGTGCCATTTGCTTTTCCCTTTTAACTTTTCATTTATTGATTTATTTCTGCACTCACAGCAGGACGTAGGATGGCGTTTTTCTCACTGGTGGTGCTTCTCCTCTCGCTGACGGTCTGGCGGTTTGTCCGGA
>NW_895238.1:0-820 GCF_000209065.1 Trypanosoma cruzi | reverse complement strand
ACAACGTGTGATGCAGCAGCCGCTCGAAAACGATCAGCCGAGTGCAGCACCCGTGTGGGCAAGAGCTCGCGAAAATCCTCCAAGCAGCGGATAGTTCAGGGTTGTTTGGTGTCCAGTGTGTGAACACGCAAATAGATATTGACAGAGAGTGTCTCTGACTCCCCACCATTCACAATCGGAAACAAAAATTTAGACCACAACGTGTGATGCAGCGGCCGCTCGAAAACGATCAGCCGAGTGCAGCACCCGTGTGGGCAAGAGCTCGCGAAATTCCTCCAAGCAGCGGATAGTTCAGGGTTGTTTGGTGTCCAGTGTGTGAACACGCAAACAGATATTGACAGAGAGTGCCTCTGACTCCCACCATTCATAATTGGAAACAAATATTTGGACCACAACGTGTGATGCAGCGGCCGCTCGAAAACGATCAGCCGAGTGCAGCACCCGTGTGGGCAAGAGCTCGCGAAATTCCTCCAAGCAGCGGATAGTTCAGGGTTGTTTGGTGTCCAGTGTGTGAACACGCAAACAGATATTGACAGAGAGTGTCTCTGACTCCCACCATTCACAATCGGAAACAAAAATTTAGACCACAACGTGTGATGCAGCGGCCGCTCGAAAACGATCAGCCAAGTGCAGCACCCGTGTGGGCAAGAGCTCGCGAAATTCCTCCAAGCAGCGGATAGTTCAGGGTTGTTTGGTGTCCAGTGTGTGAACACGCAAACAGATATTGACAGAGAGTGTCTCTGACTCCCACCATTCATAATTGGAAACAAAAATTTGGACCACAACGTGTGATGCAGCAGCCGCTCGAAAACGATCAGCC
>NW_895237.1:0-820 GCF_000209065.1 Trypanosoma cruzi | reverse complement strand
AGCAAAATCTTCCCAATTCGTAAAGAACCACGATAGGTACTCAGTGACCTGCTTCACAGTGCTGTTTTTGGTGTGGTGATCATGTGCCGTAGTCATCTGCAGTCCAACCAGTGTCTTCCGCGGTGACTCCATGAAGAAAAAGCCGTCCACAAGCGGAAAGTTCCCGACGGCTGGTTTGTACATCACCCCGTACCTTGCGAAATTCTTCTCCAGAGGATCACCTTGCTTTGTCGGTAATCCAACGAATTCAGTAGGGTGCCCTTGAGGGTTCCTTTGCAGCGCCGCTGGCTGGAAAGCGCGTCCTTCTGGTGGTTTCAGTTCCTTGAGTTTTTCTATTATTATATTCACAGCACCTCTACACATAAACGTGACCGTGCCTGAGATCTCCAAAAAGATAGATAACAAAATGACGTCGGGATGCATGAGTAGCTTAAAAATTTCCATAAAATGCATTTTCGTCGATAGATGAATATAAATTTTGTTGGCAATCACACGGGAGGCTGGAGAATTGAGATATGTTTCAGTCGGTAAATCCCTTCTCACTCGGACAATTTGCACAAGTTGAGACGCATTCACAGCCTCCCATAATTCGTCACTCATCACGCCAACGTAATGCTTAGCATTGGAACTGTCAACAACATTTATGGCTTCGCCGATATCTTTTTTCCGGTTATTAAAGCTTTGCGTGTCAAAGATGACGCGAAGAATCGGTCCCACTTCATCCATGCGTTCCTTCACCTGCTTCCAGTATTCACCTTGTTCCCTTGGCTCATTGTGCTTCATCCAAACGCATAATGCCCTCACATCGCTCTCATCGGGG
>NW_895236.1:0-820 GCF_000209065.1 Trypanosoma cruzi | reverse complement strand
TTGCGGCCAGCGGCGGCTCCGTGGTGGCGTTTGTTGACAGCGACTTCCTGCTGTGCAAGCACGCGGTGTCTGTGCGTGGGGCTGTGAGCGTGTCGGGCTCCGCAGTGGCGCTTGTGCGGAGCGACTTTTTGTCGACTGAGGACTATGCGGTGGCGTTTTATTCGACGGTGAGCCTGGCCGGTGGGTCGATGCTGCTGGCGAAGGGCAACGTGCACGACGGCGTCTCGAGGGAGATGCTCTACGCCGCTGGCGCCGTGACCGCTGCTGGGAGCACGCTGAGCTTTGTGCGCAACCGAGCGCTGCTACCGCGGATGCTGTCGGTGAGCCTGTCGCTCTCGGCTGGGGCGCATTTGAGGGTGGCGTGCAACGACGCTGGTGGACGTGTCCTGTCGACGGCGGAGGAGTACGCAGCGGCTGGTTTTGGCGACGCTGGGAGAATCGACGTTGCTGGGTGCGACGACTGCGACAGGGACACGCACTGCTACGCGCCCGGGACGGCGTCGGCGAGCATGAAGGACGGTGTGTGCGCGTGCTTGTGCGGCAGCGGCGGGTACGGCGAGGCGTGCGTGCCTGTGGGTGCTCCCGTGCTGCCGCCCGCTGTGGGCACTGCGTCGAGTGTGTTCGTCCGCGAGGGCGTGACGGTGCGGTCGGTGTTCGTTGTGCCTGCTGGCGCGAGCGAGGTGACGCTGCGCCACGTTTTGCTGAACGGCGCCGTGCTGTACGTGATGGGCGGTGGATCGTTGCGCGGTGCGGTGGCGGCGGGGAGCGACGAGGGCGGGTCGGTGGAGCTGTCAGTGTGCGATTTGGAGGCGCTGAACGG
>NW_895235.1:0-820 GCF_000209065.1 Trypanosoma cruzi | reverse complement strand
TTGTCTTTGTCTGGTTGGGGCCTTTGTGGTGGGATTCATGCCTTTCATCTTTCCAAGCGCTGTTCATTATGTACGCGGGGACTGGGTCATACAGGAGCGTGGGGTGCGTGGAGTACTTCCTGACGTACTTACTTCTCCTGGTGGGTGTGGTGGCGATTGTCTTCGGCACGGGCAGCACCATTTTCAGCACCATTCAGAGATTTGCATGAGGCCTCTTTTGTGTCTTTTGCTTGTGCACGTGCACCACAGCAATAGGCGAGTGGCAAAATGTCACTTCTCCTTATTTTTTTTTTTTCCTACCCTATTATTTTTTTCTTTTCCATCCCCGTTGGTTTTTCTTTGTTAAGTGTGTGTTTTTTTGTTTGGTTTTCTTGTTTTGTTTGTTTTTGTGTGTAGGGAGGGAGAGGTGGTTTTTTTTTTTATTCCTGCACCCTGTTAACTTTCGCTAATATGTCCAGAGTCGCTGTAAGGCGGCCAGTGTTTGTTGTAATTACTTTGGTGGTAATTCTCTCTGCACGGGGGAGGCAATATGTATATGTATGTGCATATGTATCTCGTGTACCCCGAAGGAACGGTGCTCAATCATATTCCGTGGAATTGCGTCATGACAGGGCTGTGAGAGTGTGTCTGTGCGTGAAATGCAACGACGGAAAGTCAGATTTAAAAAAAGGAATTTGAGGAAGAAAAGGAAATTGTGGGGGGAGAGGTCTATGTGCGTCCGTACGGGCATTTTTTGTTTTTGGGATATCTGGTTTTTGTGGCGGTATCGCCAGACACACACGCAAACGGCCCCATGCAAAGCGCATGCTTGGGGAAGAAG
>NW_895234.1:0-820 GCF_000209065.1 Trypanosoma cruzi | reverse complement strand
TCAATAAAGGATGCATGAGGGGCAGGCACTGTGCTTGAACCAGCGAGGGGAGAGGAGAGTTTGGGTGTTGTGCTCCGCCCCACAACAAATCACGAAGGGGGCAACGGAGTGTTTTCTCCTGCGGGAGGCTCTGATGTGTCCTACGAGGGTGTGTGTTGGAGAGAGGGCGGCTTGGAGCTGAAACTGTTTGTGGGTGATGTCACGAATCCCATGGGTGGCAGGCTGAGTGGACGGATCGAATGGGGCGACCCCGAACCAACTCCCGAAAACGGATCTCTTTAGCTTCTCACGAAGGTGACTGGACGGAGTTCATTGCTTCTGGTGGCGCAGGTGTTGTGATGGAGGATGGCACGCTTGTGTTTCCTCTGATGGCGAAGGATGAAGCAGAAGACGTTTGCTCCATGATCTTGCATTCGACGGACAGCGGCAGTGCCTGGGCGCTCTCTGAGGACATGTCCTCTGCGAAATGCCTTAACCCCGCTTCACCGAATGGGAGGAATCACTTCACATGATTGTTGACTGCGAGGATGGCCGGAGGGTGTACGAGTCGCGTGACATGCGGACAGCGTGGACGGAGGCCATCGGGATACTCTCATTTGTGTGGGTCAACGCACGATCAGGAGTCTCCCAGAAGGAAAGCCTGCGTGTGGATGCCCTCATGACCGCGACCATTGAGGAAGGAAGGTCATGCTGTGCACTCAGAGAGGGCACGCCTCGGGGAATAAAAGGGCCAATGCGCTCTGTCTTTGGGTCACGGACAGCAACCGCACTTTTTTTGTTGGACCGGTTGCCATGGACAATGCTGCGGATTGGATGCTCG
>NW_895233.1:0-820 GCF_000209065.1 Trypanosoma cruzi | reverse complement strand
CAAGTACTACGAGGGGGCGATGGAGTACGATGTTGACATCGTTGCCCACCATGGTCGAGTGCTCTGTTACGCCATTTGTGAGCACGTGGAGAATGCTGGTGTACACTCGGGCGACGCAACAATGTTTTTACCACCACAGAACACGGAGAAGGAAGTAATGAAACGCATCTACAACACCACCGCACTTATTGCGGAGGAGCTTGACGTTGTTGGTCCCATGAATATTCAATTTCTTCTCACGAAGGATAAACAACTGCGTGTGATTGAGGCAAACATTCGAAGCTCGCGTTCTGTTCCATTTGTGTCAAAGACGCTTGGCATATCATTTCCCGCCGTGATGGTGTCGGCTTTTCTCTCTCAACACGACTCCAACCTCGTGCCGATCAAACGTGCGAGGATGACACACATTGGCTGCAAGGCATCTGTGTTCTCATTTAATCGCCTCGCCGGTGCGGACCCTATTCTTGGGGTGGAGATGGCGTCCACGGGCGAGATTGGCGTTTTTGGGCGCGACAAGAAGGAGGTGTTCCTCAAAGCGATGCTCTGCCAGAACTTCCGGTATCCACAGCGTGGTGTATTTATCAGCTGCGATGTAGACGCAATGGCAGAGGACCTCTGCCCCTACTTTGAGTGCATCGCGCATCGATTTCCCGTCTTTACCTCGAAGCAGACCTCACGCGTGCTGGCGGATTATGGCATTCCACACACCGTTCTGACGCAGCGTCATGAGGACAGCGAGCCAACGTTTGATACGGCGGTCGCTGTAAAGGAAAAGTTTGATCTGTCCATTCAGCTTCGTGATAAGCGTCAGGACTTATGC
>NW_895232.1:0-820 GCF_000209065.1 Trypanosoma cruzi | reverse complement strand
CTCGCGAGGGGGGAAAAAGCCTGCATTTTGTTTTGTTTGACATGTTGCTCGGTGTGTGCTGACGCGTGACGAATAACAACACGCCCCAATAAGCAGAAAAGAAGTAAAACAAAATGGCGCTGAGCGGCACACCGGTAAGCCAAAAATACGCAATCACCAATAAAAAAGCCGGCGATCACCCAGCAGGCACATCAAGCCTCCTAAAAACCAACCTGGAACAGACAAAAAAAAAGAGACAATCATAGAAAACAAAGATCCCCGCCCCCAAACAGGAAAAACATTAAAGAAAACGCGATTCTTTTTTTTGTCCTTACTGCCGGGGTTGGCCGCTGCAAGAAATAAAAAATGGTAGGGCGGTGGCCCCGGACGTTGGATACAACACGACGTGTCGAATTATCCAAGTTTGCAGCGGCTGCCCCGGACGTTAGATACAGGACGACGTGTCGAATTATCCAAGTTGCAGCGGCTGCGGCCCCGGACG
The DNA here is from genome assembly GCF_000209065.1 of Trypanosoma cruzi. NCBI lineage: Eukaryota > Euglenozoa > Kinetoplastea > Trypanosomatida > Trypanosomatidae > Trypanosoma > Trypanosoma cruzi. Next base: position 339 of record NW_895232.1, on the reverse strand, counting down.
TTGGATACAACACGACGAATCGTAGTAACCACGCTGCGGCTGCGGCCCCGTACGAGAGATATATGACGACTTATCGTAGTAACCACGCTGCGGCTGCGGCCCCGTACGAGAGATATATGACGACTTATCGTAGTAACCACGCTGCGGCGGCGCACCCTAAACATGTCGTTTTCGTTTTCCAGGGGACAACGCAAATGTGCTCGATTGTTCGAAGATCGAAATTAATACTTTACGTGAAAAGGGGTCGCGCGACCGCATTTTTATAGCTCAGTGGCAAACACGCTCACAATGTCATCCGGGGACGCGGGTTCGATTCCCGCAGAAGCCCAAGTTTTTTCC
>NW_895231.1:0-820 GCF_000209065.1 Trypanosoma cruzi | reverse complement strand
GAATTATCCAAGTTGCAGCGGCTGCCCCGGACGTTAGATACAGCACGACGTGTCGAATTATCCAAGTTGCAGCGGCTGCCCCGGACGTTAGATACAGCACGACGTGTCGAATTATCCAAGTTGCAGCGGTGGCCTCGGGCGTTAGATATATGACGACTTACAGTAGTAACCACGCTGCGGCTGCGCATCCTAAACATGTCTTTTTCGTTTTCCAGGGGACAACGCAAATGTGCTCGATTGTTCGAAGATCGACATTAATACTTTACGTGAAAAGGAGTCGCGCGACCGCATTTTTTTAGCTCAGTGGCAAACACGCTCACAATGTCATCCGGGGACGCGGGTTCGATTCCCGCAGAAGCCTAAGTTTTTTCCATTTTTTTTTTTGAATTCTTGTTTCATATTGCTTTTTAAACTTCTGGTTTGCAGGACGGTGTGCGAGTTCTGCAATCGCACTGATTCCATCTGTTTCGTGGTTTGTGCGGCTGCGGCTGCGGTGGTGGCCGCGTGAGAGTGAGTGTGAGAGAGCCATGCACCGCCCGCATACACACACTTCCTTCTCTCTCTGTGTGTGTGTCCCCTTGCATGGACTCTGGTCGTCGCCTCACCCCACGAAGCACACACAATAATGTGCCCATTGTATATATGCATGCACACCCATGCAGGCCCGTTGGTGCTCTCTTTTGCACGACACGCACCGCTGCCGTCCTGCCTGGCTGCATGGGCGGAGCACCGTAACTGTTTCTGTTTTGTTTTCATTGCATTGAGTGGGCGACCTCTCTCTCTCTCCCTGTGTGTGTGTTTTGCTTTACGGGAGCAATGA
>NW_895230.1:0-820 GCF_000209065.1 Trypanosoma cruzi | reverse complement strand
CTTGCGGAGCAGCTGTGCGCCACAAGAGAGTCTGAAGAAAGCAACGGCAGAGAGAGGCAGATAGCACACACGCAAATTACTCATATCATCACACACACACACACGCAGCCGCGGAATGGGTGCACTCAACCACAAAATCAAAAAGGAAAACAAAACAAAAAGCCGAAGCGTGGGACGACCAGCGCACACACACTCTCATTACTCCCGTAAAGCAAAACACACACACAGAGGGAGAGAGAGAGAGGTCGCCCACTCAATGCAATAAAAACAAACAGAAACAGTTACGGTGCTCCGTCCATGCAGCCAGGCAGGACGGCAGCGGTGCGTGTCGTGCAAAAGAGAGCACCAACGGGCCTGCATGGGTGTGCATGCATATATACAATGGGCACATTATTGTGTGTGCTTCGTGGGGTGAGGTGAGGGCGAGAGTCCATGCAAGGGGACACACACACACACAGAGAGAAGGAAGAGTGTGTGTGCGGGCGGTGCATGGCTCTCTCACACTCACTCTCACGCGGCCACCACCGCAGCCGCAGCCGCACAAACCACGAAACAGATGGAATCAGTGCGATTGCAGAACTCGCACACCGTCCTGCAAACCAGAAGTTTAAAAAGCAATATGAAACAAGAATTCAAAAAAAAATGGAAAAAACTTAGGCTTCTGCGGGAATCGAACCCGCGTCCCCGGATGACATTGTGAGCGTGTTTGCCACTGAGCTATAAAAATGCGGTCGCGCGACCCCTTTTCACGTAAAGTATTAATTTCGATCTTCGAACAATCGAGCACATTTGCGTTGTCCCCTGGAAAACGAAAACGACA
>NW_895229.1:0-820 GCF_000209065.1 Trypanosoma cruzi | reverse complement strand
GAGACAGCGAATAAAGCTGAAGAATAAATCCGGAGCCTTTTTTTTTTTTTTTTTTTTTGCCGTTCCTCATCCACCCCTCGATTTCTACGCACATCGACCGAGAAGTGAGGGGGTCAACAGAACCGACAGCAGTCAACCGCGAACAGAGATAAGCAGCAAGGATAGAAATAGGTGGGACACGACACGTGTGAAGCAAAAGGAAAACAAAAGAAAAGAAAGGGAAATTAAAAAAAAAAAAGAAGGGAAGTGAAACAGGAAGGTGGTGGTGAGAAGAAGAAGAAGCAATTATGTCGTACACCAACTTGTTTGTGGCGAAACTTCCCCGCAACCTGAACGATTCGGACTTGGAGCAAATCTTTGCGGAGTATCGTCCTGTCAGCGCAAAGGTGATGTTGGATGCCTCCACAGGGAGGAGTAAAGGCTTTGGTTTTGTGCTCTTTAGAACCGAAGAAGAAGGGAAGAGGGCGTACGATGACCTTAACCGAAAGAGCACTAGAGCATGTCGCCACAACTTCAATTTGATAATTTACCCCTCACAGCATAGTGGAAGGGCCGCTGTCTCTCCATCTAATGCTCTGTACATTCGCAACATTCCCATCACGGTTCCGCAGGCGCAGGTGGAGAGGTTTTTATCGACCTTTGGCACCTTGGCTTTCTGCGCCATGCGTGAGGACCATTACGGTAACCCTGTATGGGTTGTCTACGCCGAGTACGACTGCCTTAGCTGTTCCAAGAATGCCCTCCAAAGGCTACACGGCAGTTCAGAACACTTTTATGGTCCTCCAGTGATGGTCAAGTACGCTGACACGGATGAGGCCAA
>NW_895228.1:0-820 GCF_000209065.1 Trypanosoma cruzi | reverse complement strand
ACGTGTGGTGCAGCAGCCGCTCGAAAACGATCCGCCGACTGCAGCACCATTGTGGGCAAGAGCTCGCGAAACTCCTCCAAGAAGCGGATAATTCAGGGTTGTTTGGTGTCCAGTGTGTGCACACGCAAACATACATTGAAAGAGAGTGCCTCTGACTCCCGCCATTCATAATTCAAAACAAAAACATAGACCACAACGTGTGGTGCAGCAGCCGCTCGAAAACGATCCGCCGACTGCAGCACCCTTGTGGGCAAGAGCTCGCGAAACTCCTCCAAGAAGCGGATAATTCAGGGTTGTTTGGTGTCCAGTGTGTGCACACGCAAACATACATTGAAAGAGAGTGTCTCTGACTCCCGCCATTCATAATTCGAAACAAAAACTTAGACCACAGCGTGTGGTGCAGCAGCCGCTCGAAAACGATCCGCCGACTGCAGCACCATTGTGGGCAGGAGCTCGCGAAACTCCTCCAAGAAGCGGATAATTCAGGGTTGTTTGGTGTCCAGTGTGTGCACACGCAAACATACATTGAAAGAGAGTGCCTCTGACTCCCGCCATTCATAATTCGAAACAAAAACATAGACCACAACGTGTGGTGCAGCAGCCGCTCGAAAACGATCCGCCGACTGCAGCACCATTGTGGGCAGGAGCTCGCGAAACTCCTCCAAGAAGCGGATAGTTCAGGGTTGTTTGGTGTCCAGTGTGTGCACACGCAAACATACATTGAAAGAGAGTGTCTCTGACTCCCGCCATTCATAATTCAAGAAAAAATTTAGACCACAGCGTGTGGTGCAGCAGCCGCTCGAAAACGATCCGCCGAGTG
>NW_895227.1:0-820 GCF_000209065.1 Trypanosoma cruzi | reverse complement strand
GAGAGAGCTGCTGCTGCTGCTGGCGTCGTTGCTGCCTTTTGTGGCCTCCCATGCCGATTATTGTCTGTCCGCTGATCATGGGTGGTGTGCCTCCACTAGTGACGTCGTCTGCAGGCATTTCACAGCACCAATGAAACGCACATCACGTCGCATGCTTTGGCTGTGGATGTGGTGTCGTGCATGCAGCCGGCATTATTTTGCCCGACTCCTTTTCACCGCCTTGCGACAAATAGATGCGTCGCCGCCCGAGTCATTCACTGCAGCTCCGTGTGTTGTACTGCCAGCACAATACTCTCGTGTTGTCTGGCGCCTGGCTGACAGTCAAGCACCACTGCGCTGGGAAATGCAAGGATGTGGACTGCCGCTCACGGTGTTGGGCACCGCTGTTTGGATGCGGCGGCCACACGAGCGGATGTATTGTGGCACAATCAAATGCGCGAAATACGCGGAATCACAGCGGCTGCAATAATATCAACGGTGTGGCACCACGGAATGTGTGAGGGGGTGATGCATGATGAACCACAGTGGGCGGCATGCGAGGGAAGTGCACCGCGACGGAGCGTCATCCCGCCCTCAGCCTGCAGGGGAATGTACGCCCACAAGAATATATGGTCGAGGCACCACCAAACACACATGCCCTTCTGTGCACCAATAAATAGGAGCGAAGGTGCGTTCTGGTGCGTGGGAGTCCACTCACATATTCTCATTTCCACCGCAATAAATGGTGAGGAATCAGGTGCCACAGCAACGAGGGAGGAAATAAAAACATCTATTGCAGCACTTTACCAGCGAAAAGCAGGAACAACACAAATTGAATTAT
>NW_895226.1:0-820 GCF_000209065.1 Trypanosoma cruzi | reverse complement strand
CAGGGTTTAACTCATTTGAGATGAACATGTGGACATTATGTATCCCACGCTCCGCACCACTGCGTGGGCCCAATGAGCAGCCCGTGACATGCGTTACTTTTGGAGACCAGTTGCGCCATATCTTTTACCCCATGTTTATGGCAACTCTTTACCCCACGGATCCCGCATGGGCGGATGTGGCAGCATTATTACGCAAGACCGGTGCGATCAGCATTTCCCCAGAACGCATTTGCCACGCTGAAAACCTTTTGACAGATGCTCTGGACCCGGATGAGATAAAATATGAAGACGTTGTCAATGATCACTGCTTCTTTTACTACATTTGGGCAAATTTGGTCTCACTAAATGCCCTCCGCACGCGTCTTGGTCTTAATACATTCAATTTTTCTCCTTCTGTCCTTGAGGTGGCACCTGCATATGATCAGCTAGTATCCAGCTTCCTCTTGGCCGATGTGGTGTATCACGTCACGTCGCTAGAGAAGAGTTGGATCATGCAGTATCTTTTCATGTATTGCCGTATTGGAGTCGTTATGTCGCCGTTACGAGACAATACACTCAGCATGTCTTACTTTGATCATCCCTTTGTGCGTTACTTTGCGCAAGGATTGTTGGTGTCTATATCAACATCGGACCCTTTGTACTTCCACCACTCTACCAGTCCCTTACTGGAGGAGTATGCCACACTGATGAAACTGCATTCACTTTTACCAATGGACGTACGGGAACTGGCACGTAACAGCGTCATCAACAGTAACTTTCCGTTGGAGATGAAACGGAAATGGTTGGGGGATGACTTTCAGCTTATCATGAACCGTGGAAA
>NW_895225.1:0-819 GCF_000209065.1 Trypanosoma cruzi | reverse complement strand
ACAACCCTGAACTATCCGCTGCTTGGAGGAATTTCGCGAGCTCTTGCCCACACGGGTGCTGCGCTCGGCTGATCGTTTTCGAGCGGCCGCTGCATCACACGTTGTGGTCCAAATTTTTGTTTCCGATTGTGAATGGTGGGAGTCAGAGGCACTCTCTGTCAATATCTGTTTGCGTGTTCACACACTGGACACCAAACAACCCTGAACTATCCGCTGCTTGGAGGAATTTCGCGAGCTCTTGCCCACACGGGTGCTGCACTCGGCTGATCGTTTTCGAGCGGCCGCTGCATCACACGTTGTGGTCCAAATTTTTGTTTCTGATTGTGAATGGTGGGAGTCAGAGACACTCTCTGTCAATATCTGTTTGCGTGTTCACACACTGGACACCAAACAACCGTGAATTATCCGCTGCTTGGAGGAATTTCGCGAGATCTTGCCCACACGGGTGCTGCACTCGGCTGATCGTTTTCGAGCGGCTGCTGCATCACACGTTGTGGTCCAAATTTTTGTTTCCGATTGTGAATGGTGGGAGTCAGAGGCACTCTCTGTCAATATCTGTTTGCGTGTTCACACACTGGACACCAAACAACCCTGAACTATCCGCTGCTTGGAGGAATTTCGCGAGCTCTTGCCCACACGGGTGCTGCACTCGGCTGATCGTTTTCGAGCGGCCGCTGCATCACACGTTGTGGTCCAAATTTTTGTTTCTGATTGTGAATGGTGGGAGTCAGAGACACTCTCTGACAATATCTGTTTGCGTGTTCACACACTGGACACCAAACAACTCTGAACTATCCGCTGCTTGGAGGAATTTCGCGA
>NW_895224.1:0-819 GCF_000209065.1 Trypanosoma cruzi | reverse complement strand
TACCTCAGGACGAGGCCCAAATAGCCGCATGGCTTGCAGTCAATGGCCCGGTTGCCGTTGCCGTCGACGCCAGCAGCTGGATGACCTACACGGGCGGCGTTATGACGAGCTGCGTCTCCGAGCAGCTGGATCACGGCGTTCTTCTCGTCGGCTACAATGACAGCGCCGCAGTGCCGTACTGGATCATCAAGAACTCGTGGACCACGCAGTGGGGCGAGGAAGGCTACATCCGCATTGCAAAGGGCTCGAACCAGTGCCTTGTCAAGGAGGAGGCGAGCTCCGCGGTGGTCGGTGGTCCCGGACCCACTCCCGAGCCAACCACCACGACAACCACAAGTGCCCCAGGACCGTCCCCATCGTACTTTGTGCAGATGTCCTGCACTGACGCTGCGTGCATTGTCGGGTGCGAGAACGTGACGTTACCGACCGGTCAGTGTCTCCTGACCACCAGCGGCGTCTCTGCCATTGTCACGTGCGGTGCTGAGACTCTCACAGAAGAAGTCTTCCTTACGAGTACGCACTGCAGCGGCCCATCGGTGAGGTCCTCTGTTCCTCTCAACAAATGCAACCGGCTTTTAAGAGGCTCCGTTGAGTTCTTCTGCGGCTCCAGCTCCAGTGGCCGACTGGCCGACGTGGACAGGCAGCGTCGCCATCAGCCATACCACAGCCGTCATCGCCGCCTCTGAGGGCACACTTTGTTTCTGATGCTGCCTTTTCTCTCATTTTACTTTTTTATTATTATTGAGCGAGCGTCGGTGCTGCGGCACACTGGGCAAATAAGTCCCAGTGGAGTGGATTGTTTATTGATTTGCTCCATGT
>NW_895223.1:0-819 GCF_000209065.1 Trypanosoma cruzi | reverse complement strand
TTGCAGCGGCTGCCCCGGACGTTGGATACAACACGACGAATCGTAGTAACCACGCTGCGGCTGCGGCCCCGTACGAGAGATATATGACGACTTATCGTAGTAACCACGCTGCGGCTGCGGCCCCGTGCGAGAGATATATGACGAACTTATCGTAGTAACCACGCTGCGGCGGCGCACCCTAAACATGTCGTTTTCGTTTTCCAGGGGACAACGCAAATGTGCTCGATTGTTCGAAGATCGAAATTAATACTTTACGTGAAAAGGGGTCGCGCGACCGCATTTTTATAGCTCAGTGGCAAACACGCTCACAATGTCATCCGGGGACGCGGGTTCGATTCCCGCAGAAGCCTAAGTTTTTTCCATTTTTTTTTTTTTGAATTCTTGTTTCATATTGCTTTTTAAACTTCTGGTTTGCAGGACGGTGTGCGAGTTCTGCAATCGCACTGATTCCATCTGTTTCGTGGTTTGTACGGCTGCGGCTGCGGTGGTGGCCGCGTGAGAGTGAGTGTGAGAGAGCCACGCACCGCCCGCACACACACTCTTCCTTCTCTCTGTGTGTGTGTCCCCTTGCATGGACTCTCGCCCTCACCTCACCCCACGAAGCACACACAATAATGTGCCCATTGTATATATGCATGCACACCCATGCAGGCCCGTTGGTGCTCTCTTTTGCACGACACGCACCGCTGCCGTCCTGCCTGGCTGCATGGGCGGAGCACCGTAACTGTTTCTGTTTTGTTTCTATTGCATTGAGTGGGCGACCTCTCTCTCTCTCCTCTGTGTGTGTGTTTTGCTTTACGGGAGTAATGAGAGTGTGTG
>NW_895222.1:0-819 GCF_000209065.1 Trypanosoma cruzi | reverse complement strand
GCGTTTTAAACACGGCATGTGTGTGCATGTGCTTGTGTGTTTGGCAGCGCCTATAATTGCAGAGCAGCTGTGCGCCACAAGAGAGTCAGAAGAAAGCAACGGCAGAGAGAGGCAGATAGCACACACGCACAAATTACTCATATCATCACACACAAACACACACACGCAGCCCGCGGAATGGGTGCTCTCAACCACAAAACAATGAAAAACAAAACAAAAAGCCGAAGCGTGGGACGACCAGCGCACACACTCTCATTGCTCCCGTAAAGCAAAACACACACACACAGGGAGAGAGAGAGAGGTTGCCCACTCAATGCAATAAAAACAAAACAGAAACAGTTACGGTGCTCCGCCCATGCAGTCAGGCAGGACGGCAGCGGTGCGTGTCGTGCAAAAGAGAGCACCAACGGGCCTGCATGGGTGTGCATGCAATATATACAATGGGCACATTATGTGTGTGCTTCGTGGGATGAGGTGAGGGCGAGAGTCCATGCAAGGGGACACACACAGAGAGTGGGTGAAAGACGAGTGTGTGTGCGGGCGGTGCATGGCGCTCTCTCACTCACTCTCACGCGGCCACCACCGCAGCCGCAGCCGCACACACCACGAAACTGATGGAATCAGTGCGATTGCAGAACTCGCACACCGTCCTGCAAACCAGAAGTTTAAAAAGCAATAAGAAACAAGAATTCCAAAAAAAAAAAGGAAAAAAACTTAGGCTTCTTCGGGGCTCGAACCCGCACCCCGGATAAAATTGTGAGCTTGTTTTGCCACTGAGCTAAAAAAAATGTGGTCGCGCGACCCATTTTACGTAAGGTG
>NW_895221.1:0-819 GCF_000209065.1 Trypanosoma cruzi | reverse complement strand
ATGAATGGTGGTGGTCAGAGACACTCTCTTTCAATGTCTGTTTGCGTGTTCACACACTGGACGCCAAACAACCCTGAACTATCCGCTGCTTGGAGGAATTTCGCGAGATCTTGCCCACAGGGGTGCTGCAGTCGGCGGATCGTTTTCGAGCGGCTGCTGCACCGCACGTTGTGGTCTAAATTTTTGTTTCGAATTATGAATGGTGGTGGTCAGAGACACTCTCTTTCAATGTCTGTTTGCGTGTTCACACACTGGACGCCAAACAACCCTGAACTATCCGCTGCTTGGAGGAATTTCGCGAGATCTTGCCCACAAGGGTGCTGCACTCGCCGGATCGTTTTCGAGTGGATGCTGCACCGCACGTTGTGGTCTAAATTTTTGTTTCGAATTATGAATGGTGGTGGTCAGAGACACTCTCTTTCAATGTCTGTTTGCGTGTTCACACACTGGACGCCAAACAACCCTGAACTATCCGCTGCTTGGAGGAATTTCGCGAGATCTTGCCCACAGGGGTGCTGCAGTCGGCGGATCGTTTTCGAGCGGCTGCTGCACCGCACGTTGTGGTCTAAATTTTTGTTTCGAATTATGAATGGTGGTGGTCAGAGACACTCTCTTTCAATGTCTGTTTGCGTGTTCACACACTGGACGCCAAACAACCCTGAACTATCCGCTGCTTGGAGGAATTTCGCGAGATCTTGCCCACAGGGGTGCTGCAGTCGGCGGATCGTTTTCGAGCGGCTGCTGCACCGCACGTTGTGGTCTAAATTTTTGTTTCGAATATGAATGGGTGGTGGTCAGGAGGCACTCTCTTTCAATGTC
>NW_895220.1:0-819 GCF_000209065.1 Trypanosoma cruzi | reverse complement strand
GGAAGAAGAGGAGGGGGGGGGAGGAGGTGCTTTGTGAAGTTGGTTACACTTTTGTTGTGAGTGTTGTATGTATATGCCGCTGCCGGGTTTTTATTTCCCTATAACCCCCCCGCCACTGCTACAGCGAAAAACATTACAAAATACACGCGGGGGGGAGAATTGTCTGTATTTGTTTTGTTTGGGGATTCCACCACACATTCATCGTGATGTTATGTACTGTGTGCTGTGTGTGTGACACGTTGCGTCCGGCAATAACAAAAGACGCGGGTGCCTCTGTGTGTCTCTCTATATATATTGAGGGAGAACATTGACATTCAAAAGAGTGTAAAAACAGGAGGAGGAAAAAGACGCACGCTGCTCGCCAGAAATTTTGTGCTTATTTTGCCTGTGGCAAAAAAAACACAACACTAATAAATTTTTGGCCCTCTAATACATTTTTAACCGCACTAATAAGAGAGAACACCGACCAGTAACAAAGTGACAAGAGGAGAGGGGAACACTCTGCATGCGAGAACCGATCGTGCCGTTCGCATTTCGCTGTGGACACAGCGTCATCCCCCATAAGGTGTGTTATCATCCCGCATAAGGTGTTATCATCCCGCATAAGGTGTTATCATCCCCCATAAGGTGTGTTATCGTCCCGCATAAGGTGTGTTATCATCCCGCATAAGGTGTTATCGTCCCGCATAAGGTGTTATCGTCCCGCATAAGGTGTGTTATCATCCCGCATAAGGTGTGTTATCATCCCGCATAAGGTGTGTTATCATCCCGCATAAGGTGTTATCATCCCGCATAAGGGGTGTGTTATCATCCCGCATA
>NW_895219.1:0-819 GCF_000209065.1 Trypanosoma cruzi | reverse complement strand
ATTATGAATGGCGGGAGTCAGAGGCACTCTCTTTCAATGTATGTTTGCGTGTTCACACACTGGACACCAAACAACCCTGAATTATCCGCTGCTTGGAGGAATTTCGCGAGCTCTTGCCCACAAGGGTGCTGCAGTCGGCGGATCGTTTTCGAGCGGCTGCTGCACCACACGTTGTGGTCTAAATTTTTGTTTTGAATTATGAATGGCGGGAGTCAGAGACACTCTCTTTCAATGTATGTTTGCGTGTGCACACACTGGACACCAAACAACCCTGAACTATCCGCTGCTTGGAGGAATTTCGCGAGCTCTTGCCCACAAGGGTGCTGCAGTCGGCGGATCGTTTTCGAGCGGCTGCTGCACCACACGCTGTGGTCTATGTTTTTGTTTCGAATTATGAATGGCGGGAGTCAGAGACACTCTCTTTCAATGTATGTTTGCGTGTTCACACACTGGACACCAAACAACCCTGAATTATCCGCTGCTTGGAGGAATTTCGCGAGCTCCTGCCCACAAGGGTGCTGCACTCGGCGGATCGTTTTCGAGCGGCTGCTGCACCACACGTTGTGGTCTAAATTTTTGTTTCGAATTATGAATGGCGGGAGTCAGAGGCACTCTCTTTCAATGTATGTTTGCGTGTGCACACACTGGACACCAAACAACCCTGAACTATCCGCTGCTTGGAGGAATTTCGCGAGCTCCTGCCCACAAGGGTGCTGCACTCGGCGGATCGTTTTCGAGTGGCTGCTGCACCACACGCTGTGGTCTAAATTTTTGTTTTGAATTATGAATGGCGGGAGTCAGAGACACTCTCTTCAATGT
>NW_895218.1:0-819 GCF_000209065.1 Trypanosoma cruzi | reverse complement strand
TCGGGTCCTCCTTCACGGAATCCGCAAGGTGCGCAAGAGCACGCTGCGTGTATTCATTTCCAAGTGCGTCGTACAGGCGGAGTTTCTCCTCCGAGCTAAGTGCCCGGGAGCCACCAATAAAACCCTCAACACAAAGCGGCTGCACGTACGCCACTTCACGTCTCGCGGAGCCGGGGAACTTCTCTTTTGGCTCATTTTCCCGGTTTTCCAACTCCTGCGATCGCGAGCACCACAATATGAAGCGAAGCAGTCTGGATGGATAAAATACATACGCCGTGGCAAGAAACACAATCGTTGCCTCACGGTTCTGCATCATCGCACACGCGACGGTTCCAAGTTGGGCCCACCGCAATGTCCATCGAGTCAGTGAAAAAAGATAACTTGCCCAAAAGAACTTCGCAAAGAAGCCACAGGCTACACCTACCAAAAGTAGTACGCACTTGAGGCAGAAAATCAGGTCAGACTCCTCATAATAGTTAAAATATGCGTAAAGAAACGCGGCATATGCACTCAACAGACTTTCAGCAAGGGCAGAGAAACCACCAACTGTTAAAAGTGCAAATAGACCAATCTTTCCAAGTGTCATATTTTGCAGCTTCCGAAATAGAAAGAGTAACACAAAACCAACCAACACAATGGTTCCGCCCATTCCAGCAAGCAATACCTGAAAGGCCGGAACATCCTCTATCCATGGCTGCAAGAACCGTATCAGGCAGAGAACAAGTATAATCTTCAGCCAAAAGACATCAAACAAAAGAAAATATTCTACGTGAATAACAAGTTCTTTTGCATGCGCAACGGCCAGACGAAGACACACGG
>NW_895217.1:0-819 GCF_000209065.1 Trypanosoma cruzi | reverse complement strand
GTGCAGCAGCCGCTCGAAAACGATCCGCCGAGTGCAGCACCCCTGTGGGCAAGATCTCGCGAAATTCCTCCAAGCAGCGGATAGTTCCGGGTTGTTTGGCGTTCAGTGTGTGAACACGCAAACAGACATTGAAAGAGAGTGTCTCTGACCACCACCATTCATAATTCGAAACAAAATTTAGACCACAGCGTGTGGTGCAGCAGCCGCTCGAAAACGATCCGCCGAGTGCAGCACCGTTGTGGGCAGGAGCTCGCGAAATTCCTCCAAGCAGCGGATAGTTCCGGGTTGTTTGGCGTTCAGTGTGTGAACACGCAAACAGACATTGAAAGAGAGTGTCTCTGACCACCACCATTCATAATTCGAAACAAAATTTAGACCACAGCGTGTGGTGCAGCAGCCACTCGAAAACGATTATCCGAGTGCAGCACCGTTGTGGGCAGGAGCTCGCGAAATTACTCCAAGCAGCGGATAGTTCCGGGTTGTTTGGCGTCCAGTGTGTGAACACGCAAACAGACATTGAAAGAGAGTGTCTCTGACCACCACCATTCATAATTCGAAACAAAAATTTAGACCACAGCGTGTGGTGCAGCAGCCGCTCGAAAACGATTATCCGAGTGCAGCACCGTTGTGGGCAAGATCTCGCGAAATTCCTCCAAGCAGCGGATAGTTCCGGGTTGTTTGGCGTTCAGTGTGTGAACACGCAAACAGACATTGAAAGAGAGTGTCTCTGACCACCACCATTCATAATTCGAAACAAAAATTTAGACCACAGCGTGTGGTGCAGCAGCCGCTCGAAAACGATCCGCCGAGTGCAGCACC
>NW_895216.1:0-819 GCF_000209065.1 Trypanosoma cruzi | reverse complement strand
ACCACCATTCATATTCGAAACAGAAATTTAGACCACAGCGTGTGGTGCAGCAGCCACTCGAAAACGATCCGCCGAGTGCAGCACTCCTGTGGGCAAGATCTCGCGAAATTCCTCCAAGCAGCGGATGGTTCCGGGTTGTTTGGCGTCCAGTGTGTGAACACGCAAACAGACATTGAAAGAGAGTGTCTCTGACCACCACCATTCATAATTCGAAACAGAAATTTAGACCACAGCGTGTGGTGCAGCAGCCACTCGAAAACGATCCGCCGAGTGCAGCACCCCTGTGGGCAAGAGCTCGCGAAATTCCTCCAAGCAGCGGATAGTTCCGGGTTGTTTGGCGTCCAGTGTGTGAACACGCAAACAGACATTGAAAGAGAGTGCCTCTGACCACCACCATTCATAATTCGAAACAAAAATTTAGACCACAGCGTGTGGTGCAGCGGCCGCTCGAAAACGATCCGGCGAGTGCAGCACCCCTGTGGGCAAGAGCTCGCGAAATTCCTCCAAGCAGCGGATAGTTCAGGGTTGTTTGGCGTCCAGTGTGTGAACACGCAAACAGACATTGACAGAGAGTGTCTCTGACCACCACCATTCATAATTCGAAACAAAAATTTAGACCACAGCGTGTGGTGCAGCGGCCGCTCGAAAACGATCCGGCGAGTGCAGCACCCCTGTGGGCAAGATCTCGCGAAATTCCTCCAAGCAGCGGATAGTTCAGGGTTGTTTGGCGTCCCAGTGTGTGAACACGCAAACAGACATGAAAGAGAGTGCCTCTGACCACCACCATTCATAATTCGAAACAGAAATTTAGACCACAGC
>NW_895215.1:0-819 GCF_000209065.1 Trypanosoma cruzi | reverse complement strand
TCATACCGCACTCGCTCAAGTTTACGCTCTCAGTATGTACTGCCAACAACACAGGGAAGGACACGGAAGGGGACTGTGTCATCCATCCACCTTCTGCCCACAACAGATCCTCCTCACCCTCCTCCTCGCCACACCCTGGGTGCCGCGAAACGCCGTCAAGCAGAGCCACGTGTATGGAATTCTCCAATGCGCAGGGCGAGGCTGGCAGCCACCCACGCTCACTCCCGCACATATCCTCTCCCACAACTTTCCCACACACAAAAGGGCAAAGACATGGAGAAGAAATGCCCGCCGCACAACGCATGCAGAAGCACCGCCATCCACGTCGCACCGCAAGATAGTGCCATGCGCACCGCACACACCCATGGCCGCAACGAGATGGACGGGGCGCATACAAGCTCACGGCGCTGTCATTCACTTCTCTCTGCCCCGACGGATTGGAATTACGCCCCACAGCAGGTCGTGGTCGGTGGCGTCCCACACTCACAGTGAGGCACGGCGCACACCATCTTCTCCCTCCGAGTGCACTCAGCAGGCCGGCGCCCAGTCACCCTCGTGCCATCGCAATGGGGAACACAAACAATCGTCGTCGCGGACTATCAGTGTCTCTAGCAGGAAAAAAGAAATGAGGACATGTCAACAGCACGGCCAGCAGTGGGGCACTCAACGGGACGCGGAGACACTCAGCGACAGTGAACACAGCAAAAAAAAAGAATATGAACCGCAGTGATTTACCAAAAACAAAAGAAAAAATGGTGAGAGTCCAGAAGAACTCCCAAGCAACATAAAAAAGTAAAAACAATGATTCGGAAAGACGTT
>NW_895214.1:0-819 GCF_000209065.1 Trypanosoma cruzi | reverse complement strand
GTCAGAGGCACTCTCTGTTAATATCTGTTTGCGTGTTCACACACTGGACGCCAAACAACCCTGAATTATCCGCTGCTGGGGGGAATTTCGCGAGCTCTTGCCCACACGGGTGCTGCACTCGGCTGATCGTTTTCGAGCGGCTGCTGCATCACACGTCGTGGTCTAAATTTTTGTTTCCAATTATGAATGGTGGGGGTCAGAGGTACTCTCTGTCAATATCTGTGTGCGTGTTCACATACTGGACACCAAACAACCCTGAATTATCCGCTGCTTGGAGGAATTTCGCGAGCTCTTGCCCACACGGGTGCTGCACTCGGCTGATCGTTTTCGAGCGGCTGCTGCATCACACGTCGTGGTCTAAATTTTTGTTTCCGATTGTGAATGGTGGGGGTCAGAGGCACTGTCTGTCAATATCGGTTTGCGTGTTCATGCACTGGACACCAAACAACCCTGAATTATCCGCTGCTTGGAGGAATTTCGCGAGCTCTTGCCCACAAGGGTGCTGCACTCGGCTGATCGTTTTCGAGCGGCTGCTGCATCACACGTCGTGGTCTAAATTTTTGTTTCCAATTATGAATGGTGGGGGTCAGAGACGCTCTCTGTTACTATCTGTTTGCGTGTTCACACACTGGACACCAAACAACCCTGAACTATCCGCTGCTTGGGGGAATTTCGCGAGCTCTTGCCCACACGGGTGCTGCACTCGGCTGATCGTTTTCGAGCGGCTGCTGCATCACACGTCGTGGTCTAAATTTTTGTTTCCAATTATGAATGATGGGGGTCAGAGGCACTCTCTGTTAATATCTGTTTGCGTGTTCA
>NW_895213.1:0-819 GCF_000209065.1 Trypanosoma cruzi | reverse complement strand
TGCGGCGGCCAACCCCGGCAGTAAGGACAAAAAAAAGAATCGCGTTTTCTTTAATGTTTTTCCTGTTTGGGGGCGGGGATCTTGTTTTCTATGATTGTCTCTTTTTTTTTGTCTGTTCCAGGTTGGTTTTGAGGACGCTTGATGTGCCTGCTGGGTGATCGCCGGCTTTTTTATTGGTGATTGCGTATTTTTGGCTTACCGGTGTGCCGCTCAGCGCCATTTTGTTTTACTTCTTTTCTGCTTATTGGGGCGTGTTGTTATTCTTCACGCGTCAGCACACACCGAGCAACATGTCAAAAAAAAAAAATGCAGGTTTTTTCCCCCTCGCGAGGGCCTCGGCAGCCACAATCCTGTGCGTGCGTGCATTCTCAGCGTTTTAAGCACGGCATGTGTGTGCATGTGTGTGTGTGTTTGTCAGCGCCTATACTTGCAGAGCAGCTGTGCGCCACAAGAGAGTCTGAAGAAAGCAACGGCAGAGAGAGGCAGATAAGCACACACGCAAATTACTCATATCATCACACACACACACACGCAGCCGCGGAATGGGTGCACTCAACCACAAAATCAAAAAGAAAAACAAAACAAAAAGCCGAAGCGTGGGACTACCAGCGCACACACACTCTCATTGCTCCCGTAAAGCAAAACACACACACAGGGAGAGAGAGAGAGGTCGCCCACTCAATGCAATGAAAACAAAACAGAAACAGTTACGGTGCTCCGCCCATGCAGCCAGGCAGGACGGCAGCGGTGCGTGTCGTGCAAAAGAAAGCACCAACGGGCCTGCATGGGTGTGCATGCATATATACAATGGGCACATTA
>NW_895212.1:0-819 GCF_000209065.1 Trypanosoma cruzi | reverse complement strand
GCAAAATCCCCGGTCAAGTGCGGATAATCGTCGTCGCACTGCCTTGCTGAAAAAGTAGTAGTCGCATAAACGCGTGCCCAAAATGGCAGCCGCGTTAAAAAAACGTGACGCCATAACCTCCAGTTCCGCGATGGCTGGTGAATTGAGCGCCGGCATGGCGCATACAGACCGAACAAATTCTCACTCAGCGACACTGTATGGAGTGAGTGATCAAATTGCACCGCAGGAAGGTGTACTGCGTGGCGCCCGATTCGCGGTCCTCCCCTATCGTGGCGTGACAGCCGTCCGCACCACAAAGCAGTAGGGCTTCCCACAATGTCGCACCGCTTTCCGACACTGCAATGCGTATATTACCGATCCAAACGCCGACACGCACCAATGGAGGTGCAGCCCGGAGACGGCGAACCACCGTCGTCACCCCTGCAATTGCCGAAGTAATAATAATCTGGAGGATTTCCGGGCCGACCTTGTATCCCATTGGGAGCCGTGTCAGCTCCACCAGCGTGCCGTCCTCCACGCGGCATCGAAAGGGATGCCGCGTCTCCCGCGGTAAAGAAACATGAGAAAAGGATGCCTTTAAATCCAGGCAGGAAGCGGCCTCAGCCATCACAGGCGGCAAATAATGGGAAATGTGTAGAAGAGGAACATTCGCCTCATAGGGGACGTCTCTGTTCCTGTCGCACGGCCACGCCGTCCATCGTCGTCGTAAACTGGTGGTTTTCTCCTCCACAACCGAGAAAGGTATTATCTATCCGCCTGTTATCGCAGAAGAAACGTCCTCATTTATACCCGCTTAATTCAACCATCGCGCGTCAGCGA